>NW_028225182.1:56858153-57023498 GCF_052327205.1 Somniosus microcephalus | reverse complement strand
AGAGCCAGGTCCCGGCCCGGGTGACCGAGAGCTTCATCCTGAGCGGCTACCGGCTGGAGTACAGCTTCGGCCAGTGCCTCCTGTCCGCCTTCCGCCCCACCAATGAGACGGGCAACTTCTGGACCCACTTCCTCGGCCTCTTCGTCTTCGCCTTCAATTTCTGGGAGCTATTTGGCCATGTGGGGAGCCGCAGTCCCCTGGAACCTTTCTTCTACCCCTATTGGACCTACTTCATCGGGGTGTGCGGGCTGCTGGTGGTCAGCAGTATGGCCCACCTCTTCAACTCCATGTCCTTGCTCATTCGGGAGATTTGTTTCTTCACTGACTATGGCACCATCAGCATCTACACGGTTGGCTCCTCACTCTCCTATTATTACTACATCTACCCCGGGAGGCACCACCCTGGACCTCTGGCCGCCTCTGGCCAACTGGGCGGCTGGTTCGAGTGCTTCTACATCCCATGCACCTGCTTCATCGCCCTGCTCTGCACCACATCCTGCTGCAACACCAGGAGAGGCTGGAGGAGGCACCGCTACCTGATCAGGACCCTGGTTTTCCTGCTGCCGTTCACCGTGGCCTCCAGCCCCATCTTCTACCGGCTCTACACGGGCACCCAGGGCTCTGCCGCCACCCTCGCCTTCTTCACCCGCCACTGCTTCTGGCTGCTGGCCTCCGCCGTCTTCAACATCAGCAAGATCCCGGAGAGGTTCTCGCCCGGCAAGTTTGACATTGTGGGCCACAGCCACCAGTGGTTCCATTTCTGCACCTTCATGAGCATCCTGGACGAGCTGCACATGATCAAAGGGGAGCTGAGGGTGTCCGGGGCGGGATCGGACTCTGCTCCCCGTTTCCTGCACACATTCGGGGTGCTGCTGTGCCTGCAGTGCTGCACGGGCGCCGTCATCACCTGGTTTTCAGTCCAGGCCAAGTCCACTCATACAGCTTCCAAACTCAAATAGGACTGAATGGGTGAGTGTGAGCTAGTGTGCAAATGTGTCTGAGTGTGTGTGAGCTAGGGTGCAAATGTGTCTGAGTGAGTGTGAGCTAGGGTGCAAATGTGTCTGAGTGAGTGTGTGTCACTGAGCGCATGTGAGAGTGTTAGAGGGTGACTGTATCTGAGTGCTGTGTGAATGGATGTGTACCAGTGTGAGCGAGTGTGTGTTAGGGTGTGCGAGTGAGAGATACAGTATGTGAATAAGAATACATGTGGATTAGTGAGTGTGTGTATTGAGTGTGAGTGTGTGTATTAGTGAGTGTGTGAGTAAGTGTATTTGTGTGTATTAGTGAGTGAGTGTGTGTATTAGTGAGTGTGAGAGTGTGTATTAGTGAGTGTGAATTAGTGAGTGAGTGTGTCGGTGTGTTTTATCGTTCTCTCAATGCATGTCGATTTGTAATAGGGCTGCACTGCTGTGAGTCGCAATCTCTGCCGCTTCCCCCTCCCCACAGTGAATCGGGGAGGGGGAACTCGGCCGGTTGGACCCCAGTCGGGGGGTGGGGGTTGGGGGTGGGCCAGACTACAGCATTGCAGCACTTGTCCCTGTGTGACATCAGTAAATATCTCTAAAGGAAATGGATGTATAAAGTTTGAAAATCAATCATGGTTAAAAGATAATGTACAGGTTGAGAGCAAATGGAATGATATATCTGGAAAACATTAAATTATTTCCATGGCAATGAAGGCGGAGTGTGATGGATGAGGTGGAGTTAGTGAGTGGGGGATGGGGGACATGGCCAGCTATCAGTTTCCGCACTGTCACATTACAGAATCCCTGACAAAGGCAGCTGGGTTTGCAGTTCTCTGAATGACTGACGCCAGTGCCTATGAATAGCCCCAGCTGCATGTTAAACTGCGAGCAGTCACCACAGGGTCATGGGGACAAGGGCACAGGGAAGATAATTCGGAGCACCGACCAAAATCAGCCCCAGAATCGGCTCACCCATCACCGCCAACTCCTGGTCCCCGGTAACCGGCTGGTCCCTCCGATCGAACAGAGACAATGAAGTCAGTGAACCTCCGCCCCTCCCCCCGCAGCAGGACTCGGTCCCCCTGCCCAGTGAGAGACGGGGACACCAGGACAGGGAAGGAGCCAACCCAATCCCTGGTCTGTGCTGTCGCAGGGACTCCCGCGCAGGGCTGGTGTGGTGGGGGAGGTGACTCTTAGAATCATAGAATGGTTACCGCACAGAAGGAGGCCATTCGGCCCGTCGAGCCCGTGCCGGCTCTCTGCGAGAGCACTTCAGCGAGTCCCACTCCGCCGCCCTTTCCCCGGAGCCCTGCAATTTTGTTTTCCTTCAGGTACTTATCCAACTCTCTTTTGAAAGCCGTGATTGAATCTGCCTCCGCACCCTCTCAGGCAGTGAATTCCAGATCACAACCACTCGCTGCGTAAAAAAGCTTTTTCTTACGTCGCCTTTGGTTCTTTTGCCAATCACCTTAAATCTGTGTCCTCTGGTTCTCGACCCTTCCGCCAATGGGAACAGTTTCTATCTACTCTGTCCAGACCCCCTCATGATTTTAAACACGTCTATCAAATCTTCTCGCAACCTTCACTGCTCCAAGGAGAACAATCCCAGCTTCTCCAGTCTATCCACGTAACTGAAGTCCCTCATCCCCGGAATCATTTTCGTAAATCTTCTCTGCACCTTTTCTAAGGCCTTCACATTCTTCCTAAAGTGCGGTTCTCGGGTGCGGTCGAGCATCCTGGGGGTGTTTGATGGGACAGTGTAGAGAGAGCTTTACTCTGTATCTAACCCGTGCTGTACCTGCCCTGGGAGTGTTTGATGGTACAGTGTAGAGGGAGCTTTACTCTGTATCTAACCCGTGCTGTACCTGCCCTGGGGGTGTTTGATGGGACAGTGTAGAGAGAGCTTTACTCTGTATCTAACCCCTGCTGTACCTGCCCTGGGAATGTTTGATGGGACAGTGTAGAGGGAGCTTTACTCTGTATCTAACCCGTGCTGTACCTGCCCTGGGAGTGTTTGATGGGACAGTGTAGAGGGAGCTTTACTCTGTATCTAACCCGTGCTGTACCTGCCCTGGGAGTGTTTGATGGGACAGTGTAGAGGGAGCTTTACTCTGTATCTAACCCGTGCTGTACCTGCCCTGGGAGTGTTTGATGGGACAGTGTAGAGGGAGCTTTACTCTGTATCTAACCCGTGCTGTACCTGCCCTGGGAGTGTTTGATGGTACAGTGTAGAGGGGGCTTTACTCTGTATCTAACCCGTGCTGTACCTGCCCTGGGAGTGTTTGATGGGACAGTGTAGAGGGAGCTTTACTCTGTATCTAACCCGTGCTGTACCTGCCCTGGGAGTGTTTGATGGGACAGTGTGGAGGGAGCTTTACTCTGTATCTAACCCAGGCTGTACCAGTCCTGGGAGTGTTTGATGGGACAGTGTAGAGGGAGCTTTACTTTGTATCTAACCTGTGTTGTACCTGCCCTGGGAGTGTTTGATGGGACAGTGTAGAGCAAGCTTTACTCGGTATCTAACCCGTGCTGGGTTAGAGAGAGAGGAAATCAGCCAGGGTTCCTGCTCCTGATCACTGTCCAGTGACCCCTGGGTTAGAGAGAGGGGAAATCAGTCAAGGTTCCTGCTCCTGATCAGAGAGGGGGATGGACGGAGGACGGGGAGGGTGAATGGGGTGAGGCGGGGGGGGGGGGAAAACGGTGGACGGGGCGGGGTTGGGGAGGGGGACGGTGTGGGTAATACCCAGAGAGCTGCCCCGACAGTGTGTGTCTGAAATGTTGCTATTGCCCATGGCTGCCTGGTCTCTGTGTGGAGATGGTGTAAAGGCGAGAAACTCTTACAGCATCAAGCTGCCTCTGACTGAGCCCTGTGTGCCGGCTCACTGCCCAGGTGCAGACACCAGTGAGCATGTTTCTGTGACCCTGGGAAACATGGTTTCACAAGAGCTGTTCACACTTGCTTCACACGATCTCTGTAATCTCCCCCAGCTCTACAACCCTCCGAGATCTCCGCGCTCCTCTAATTCTGGCCTCTTGAACACCATTGGCGGCCGTGCCTTCAGCTGCCTGGGCCCCGAGCTCTGGAATTCCCTCCCTAAACCTCTCCGCCTCTCTCCTCCTTTAAGACAACTTGTTGTTGAGCAGTCCACTTGTGAGAAATACATCTAAACAAACGAGGGGAAATGGATATCACGTGACACAAGAATATGTTCGCTCTGTAGGTCCTGACTTCCTGCTCGACAGTCTGCTCTCTCGCTCTAAACATAGATAGAAACATAGAAGATAGGAGCAGGAGTCGGCCATTCGGCCCCTCGAGCCTGCTCCGCCATTTAATGAGATCATGGCTGATCATCCAAATTCAGTACCCTGTCCCTGCCTTCTCCCCATATCCCTTGATCCCTTTAGCCTTAAGAAATATATCTAACTCCTTCTTGAATACATTTAATGAATTGGCCTCTACTGCCTTCTGGTGGTAGAGAATTCCACAGGTTCACTACTCTCTGGGTGAAGAAATTCCTCCTCATCTCCGTCTCTCGCTCTCTGCCTCTCTCTTTCTTTCTCTCTTCTTTCTCTCTCTCTCTCTTTCTCGCTCTCTGTCCTCTCTCTCTCTCTCCTCTCCCTCCCCCCCTCCTCTCCTCCCTCCTTCCCTCCCTCCTTCCTCTCTCCTTCCCTCTTCCTTCCCTCTTCCCTCCCTCTTCCCCTCTCTCTCCCCCTCTCTCTCCTCCCCCCTCCCCCCTCTCTCTCCTCCCCCCTCTCTCTCTCTCTCTCTCTCTCTCTCTCTCTCTCCTGTCTCCTCCTCTCTCCCTCTCCCTCCCTCTCTCCTCTCCCTCCTCTCTCCCTCTCCCTCCCTCTCTCCCTCTCCCTCCCTCCCTCCCTCCCTCTCCCTCTCCCTCCCTCCCTCTCCTTCCCTCTCCTTCCCTCTCCTTCCCTCTCCTTCCCTCTCCTTCCTCTCCTTCTCTCCTCTCCTCTCCTTCTCCCTCCCTCCCCTCTTCCCCCCTCTCTTGCTCTTTCTCTCTGGGCTGATTGGCTGTGGGATTTGCCGGTAGTTGAGTCCCTTCAGGTTGAAACCTGCACCATCTCCTATTACACAGGAGGTGCCTGCTCCTGGCACTGTGTGCGTGCCCTGGAATTATTTATGGGGAATGAATAACGAGGATCGATTGTCACCTTTCAATCTGTTGTAGTGAGATCTGCTCTCGTCCAGACAATGGTAACGCAGTGAGCAACACAAACACAGGAAGGGGACAGTGGACAATATTCATTTAAATTTATTCCTGTGATCTGGGTGTCGCTGGCAAGGCCGGCATTTATTGCCCATCCCTAATTGCCCTTGAGAAGGTGGTGGTGAGCCGCCTTCTTGAACCGCTGCAGTCCGTGTGGTGAAGGTGCTCCCACAGTGCTGTTAGGGAGGGAGTTCCAGGATTTTGACCCAGCGACGATGAAGGATCGGCCGATATACTTCCAAGTCAGGATGGTGTGTGTGACTTGGAGGTGTGGTGTTCCATGCGCCTGCTGCCCTTGTCCTTCTAGGTGGAAGAGGTCACAGGTTTGCTGCCGAAGAAGCCTTGGCGAGTTGCTGCAGTGCATCTTGTAGATGGTACACACTGCAGCCACGGTGCGCCAGTGGTGGAGGGAGTGAATGTTTAAGGTGGTGGATGGGGGGCCAATCAAGCGGGCTGCTTTGTCCTGGATGGTGGCGAGCTTCTTGAGTGTTGTTGGAGCTGCACTCATCCAGGCAAGTGGAGAGTATTCCATCACACTCCTGACTTGTGCCTTGTAGATGGTGGAAAGGCTTTGGGGGGTCAGGATGAGAGTCACACCACTTGTCCTGTGAAGTGGGGACAGTTGGCAGTATAAACACAGGAAGGGTTGTAATGTGGTCTGAATACCGCAGACAGGAGGGGGGAGTGGAGCAAAGGTTTAAAAGATGAACTAGCTCGAGCTTTGCTGAGAAATCTTCATGTCGCTGTGCTTTGCAAACAAGTTTCTTCTCATCTGGTTTACCTCTGAAGGATCTGTGCAGTGGCGAAAGGGGAAATGAAAATGCAACCGAGACGACCACAGAGAGACACAGCTGAGAGAAGCTCGGCCACTTCTGTTCCTACAATATGGGAATACAGTCAACACCCAGAGACACAGGCCTCCCAAACATGGCCTCTCACGTTATCAAATCTCTCCCACGGTGCGGATTCTCCCAGGGTCGGACTCCCAGAGTCACCAGCCGCCCCCCCCCCGGTACCTCAGCCAGAATAAGTAATCCCAAACACAGCGAGCAGCCGAAAGATATTTGAAAATGGGGGTGTGTGCGGCCAAGACTGATCTTTCCTCACCTGCTGTATTTACACTGTCTCAGACACTCGCACACAGACACTGACTGACACTCACATGGACAGAGACACGCTCACACTCTGACACGCTCACACTCTGACACGCTCACACACACACACACAGACACGCTCACACTCTGACACGCTCACACACACACAGACAGACACACTCACACTCTCACTCAGACACACTCTCACTCAGACACACTCTCACTCAGACAGACACACTCACACTCTCACTCAGACACACTCTCACACAGACACACTCGCACGCGCGCACGCACGCAGACACGCGCGCACGCAGACTCGGACTCACGCAGACTCGGACGCACGCAGACTCGGACGCACGCAGACTCGGACGCACGCAGACTCGGATGCACTCACACTTGGACGCACTCACACTCGGACGCACGCACTCTCGCGCAGACGCACGCACAGACACGCGCACACACGCACACAGACAGACACTCAGACACACTCAGACACTCACACTCAGACACACTCACACTCAGACACAGAGACATGCACACACACTCACACACAGACACTAACACGCACAAATACCGACACACACGCACACACAGACCCACATACTGACACACTCAGACACTGACACACTCAGACACACACACACTGACACTGACTGACACTCACACTCAGACACACTCACACTCAGACACTGACACACTCACAGAGACAGTCCCTCTAGCAGGAGTCAGTGGATCCTGCTCAGGAGCAGGAACCATCTTTTAGGAAAGCTCGTTTTTTTTGGTGGATCGGTCCCAAGGCCACGGCGGGAGCTGGAGCCAGCTGCCTGCACTCCATGATATAATCACACTGCCTGACCTGCGGTTCATCCCGGCCCGCGAGTCCTTTCAAACCAGGCATTACGAGGGAGTGGGTCCCGTTCTGTCCCGGAATACATCGCTGCCACCACTCTCGGGAAGGATTGTCGGGGCTCGAGTGAGTCGCTATTGGTCAGAGAGGGAAAACCGCCCGCCATTCCTACCCCCAGTCGTGCCCAAAGACGCTGAGGATCGAATCCTCTGATCCAGTCATCACACCGGGAACAGGGAAAGATTCTTACCCACAATCTCCAGCCGCCTCGCTGACCCCGCGGAATAATCCCCGACCTCAGGGTATTAGAGGGGGGTCCGTCTATTGAAGGGGGCCACGGTATTAGAGGGGGAGTGTCAGGGTTCAGAGTTCGAGAAGATGGGCTTCAGTCAGGGGGTGAAATATTCTCTCAGGTTAACGAAGAAAAAACAGGAACAGAAAGACCTGCATTTCTCCAGCTCCTTTCACGACCACCGGACGTCTCAAAGCGCTTTACAGCCAATGAAGTACTTTTTGAAGTGGAGTTGCTGTTGCAATGGACACAAACTGCCCGAATGGAATTGAACGCACCGGGTCCTGGTGTTTTTCCCTGAAATAAACAGCTACTTCAGAAGTCCAAAGGGTTTTTAATTGACATTCTCTGTCCATTGCAGCAATCACTCATTAAATAGCTCCAATAAAGACGCGACTCACTTCCTGCGGCGAAAGTTACCCCGTTTCTTGTCCTTCTTCCTGCGGCTGATGTCGAGGATCTCCTCCGGGGAGGTGGGGAGATGGTCGCTGGGGGGCAGCGGGGTGGGCGGGGCCTGCTGTCTGCTCATCACCGCGTTCGCTTTGTACACCAGGTGGAAGAGGTAAGCGTTGGAGTACCTGAGAGTCGGGGTGGAGAAACATCCGTGAGAAAGAGTCACGGGGGAGCTCGACTCTGTATCTAACCCGTGCTGCACCTGCCCTGGGAGTGTTTGATGGGACAGTGTAGAGGGAGCTTTACTCTGTATCTAACCCGTGCTGTACCTGCCCTGGGAGTGTTTGATGGGACAGTGTAGAGGTAGCTTTACTCGGTATCTAACCCGTGCTGTACCTGCCCCGGGAGTGTTTGATGGGACAGTGTAGAGGGAGCTTTACTCTGTATCGAACCCGTGCTGTACCTGCCCTGGGAGTGTTTGATGGGGCAGTGCAGAGGGAGCTTTACTCTGTATCTAACCCATGCTGTACCTGCCCTGGGAGTGTTTGATGGGAGAGTGTAGAGGGAGCTTTACTCTGTATCTAACCCGTGCTGTACCTGCCCTGGGAGTGTTTGATGGATCAGTGTAGAGGGAGCTTTACTCTGTATCTAACCCGTGCTGTACCTGCCCTGGGAGTGTTTGATGGGACAGTGTAGAGGGAGCTTTACTCTGTATCTAACCCGTGCTGTACCTGCCCTGGGAGTGTTTGATGGGACAGTGTAGAGGGAACTTTACTCTGTAACTAACCCGTGCTGTACCTGCCCTGGGCATGTTTGATGGGACAGTGTAGAGGGAGCTTTACTCTGTATCTAACCCGTGCTGTACCTGACCTGGGAGTCTTTGATGGGACAGTGCAGAGCAAGCTTTACTCTGTATCTAACCCATGCTGTACCTGCCCTGGGAGTGTTTGATGGGACAGTGTAGAGGGAGCTTTACTCTGTATCGAACCCGTGCTGTACCTGCCCTGGGAGTGTTTGATGGGGCAGTGTAGAGGGAGCTTTACTCTGTATCTATCCCGTGCTGTACCTGCCCTGGGAGTGTTTGATGGGACAGTGTAGAGGGAGCTTTACTCTGTATCTATCCCGTGCTGTACCTGCCCTGGGAGTGTTTGATGGGACAGTGTAGAGGGAGCTTTACTCTGTATCTGACCCGTGCTGTACCTGCCCTGGGAGTGTTTGATGGGACAGTGTAGAGGGAGCTTTACTCTGTATCTAACCCGTGCTGTACCTGCCCTGGGAGTGTTTGATGGGACAGTGTAGAGGGAGCTTTACTCTGTATCTGACCCGTGCTGTACCTGCCCTGGGAGTGTTTGATGGGACAGTGTAGAGGGAGCTTTACTCTGTATCTGACCCGTGCTGTACCTGCCCTGGGAGTGTTTGATGGGACAGTGTAGAGGGAGCTTTACTCTGTATCTAATCTTAGCTGTACCTGCCCTGGGAGTGTTTGATGGGACAGTGTAGAGGGAGCTTTACTCTGTATCTATCCCGTGCTGTACCTGCCCTGGGGAGTGTTTGATGGGACAGTGTAGAGTGAGCTTTACTCTGTATCTATCCCGTGCTGTACCTGCCCTGGGAGCGTTTGATGGGACAGTGTAGAGTGAAGTACGGAACAGGTGGGTCCGCACCTGAGAAAAAAGTATCCCAGAGCCTACCATGACTCCCATCAGTGTGGCTGCTGACTGTAGTCTGGGCAGGCGCTCCCGAAACTAGGTTAGTCTGAGCTTAGCAAAGCCATACTGGCTCTCTAATCCGATTACATTGGTGGAAATGCTCATTCACTCTGACCTTAATTAAAGATTCCAGTAACTGCCCCCATAACTGATGAGGATGAGAATTTTAAAATTGTGGCGTTGCCGGACCGGTAGCCAATGTAGGTCAGTGAGCACAAGGGGTGATGGGTGAACGGGACTGGGTGTGAGTTAGGACACGGGGCAGTGAGCACAGGGGGTGATGGGTGAATGGGACTGGGTGTGAGTTAGGACACGGGGCAGTGAGCACAGGGGGTGATGGGTGAATGGGGCTCGGTGTGAGTTAGGACACGGGGCAGTGAGCACAGGGGGTGATGGGTGAACGGGACTGGGTGTGAGTTAGGACACGGGGCAGTGAGCACTGGGGGTGATGGGTGAACGGGACTGGGTGTGAGTTAGGACACGGGGCAGTGAGCACAGGGGGTGATGAGTGAACGGGACTGGGTGTGAGTTAGGACACGGGGCAGTGAGCACGGGGTGAGGGGTGAACGGGACTGGGGGCGAGTTAGGAAACGGGGCAGTGAGCACAGGGGGTGATGGGTGAACGGGGCTGGGTGTGAGTTAGGACACGGGGCAGTGAGCACAGGGGGCGATTGGTGAACGGGACTGGGTGCGAGTTAGGACACGGGGCAGTGAGCACGGGGTGATGGGTGAACGGGGCTGGGTGTGAGTTAGGACACGGGGCAGTGAGCACAGGGGGTGATGGGTGAACGGGACTGGGTGCGAGTTAGGACACGGGGCAGTGAGCACAGGGGGTGATGGGTGAACGGGACTGGGTGTGAGTTAGGACACGGGGCAGTGAGCACAGGGGGTGATGGGTGAACGGGACTTGGTGCGAGTTAGGACACGGGGCAGTGAGCACAGGGGGTGATGGGTGAACGAGACTGGGTGTGAGTTAGGACACGGGGCAGTGAGCACGGGGTGATGGGTGAACGGGACTGGGTGTGAGTTAGGACACGGGGCAGTGAGCACAGGGGGTGATGGGTGAACGGGACTAGGTATGAGTTAGGACACGGGGCAGTGAGTGCAGGGGGTGATGGGTGAACGGGACTGGATGTGAGTTTGGACACGGGGCAGTGAGCACGGGGTGATGGGTGAACGGGACTGGGTGTGAGTTAGGACACGGGGCAGTGAGCACAGGGGGTGATGGGTGAACAGGACTGGGTGTGAGTTAGGACACGGGGCAGTGAGCACAGGGGGTGATGGGTGAACGGGACTGGGTGTGAGTTAGGACACGGGGCAGTGAGCACAGTGGGTGATTGGTGAACGGGACTGGGGGCGAGTTAGGACACGGGGCAGTGAGCACAGGGGGTGATGGGTGAACGGGACTGGGGGCGAGTTAGGACACGGGGCAGTTAGCACGGGGTGAGGGGTGAACGTGACTGGGTGTGAGTTAGGACACGGGGCAGTGAGCACAGGGGGTGATGGGTGAACGGGACTGGGTGTGAGTTAGGACACGGGGCAGTGAGCACGGGGGGTGATGGGTGAACGGGACTGGGTGTGAGTTAGGACACGGGGCAGTGAGCACGGGGGGTGATGGGTGAAGGGGACTGGGTGTGAGTTAGGACACGGGGCAGTGAGCACAGGGGGTGATGGGTGAACGGGGTTCGGTCCGAGTTAGGACACGGGGCAGTGAGCACCGGGGCTGATGGGTAAACGGGACTGGGTGTGAGTTAGGACACGGGGCAGTGAGCACAGGGGGTGATGGGTGAAGGGGACTGGGTGTGAATTAGGACACGGGGCAGTGAGCACAGGGGGTGATGGGTGAACGGGACTGGGTGTGAGTTAGGACACGGGGCAGTGAGCACAGGGGGTGATGGGTGAACGGGACTGGGTGCGAGTTAGGACACGGGGCAGTGAGCACAGGGGGTGATGGGTGAACGGGACTGGGTGCGAGTTAGGACACGGGGCAGTGAGCACAGGGGGTGATGGGTGAACGGGACTGGGTGTGAGTTAGGACACGGGGCAGTGAGCACAGGGGGTGATGGGTGAACGGGACTGGGTGTGAGTTAGGACACGGGGCAGTGAGCACAGGGGGTGTTGGGTGAACGGGACTGGGTGTGAGGACACGGGGCAGTGAGCACAGGGGGTGATGGGTGAACGGGACTGGGTGCGAGTTAGGACACGGGGCAGTGAGCACGGGGTGTTGGGTGAACGGGACTGGGTGTGAGTTAGGACACGGGGCAGTGAGCACAGGGGGTGATGGGTGAACGGGACTGGGTGTGAGTTAGGACACGGGGCAGTGAGCACAGGGGGTGATGGGTGAACGGGACTGGGTGTGAGTTAGGACACGGGGCAGTGAGCACAGGGGGTGATGGGTGAACGGGACTGGGTGTGAGTTAGGACACGGGGCAGTGAGCACAGGGGGTGTTGGGTGAACGGGACTGGGTGTGAGGACACGGGGCAGTGAGCACAGGGGGTGATGGGTGAACGGGACTGGGTGCGAGTTAGGACACGGGGCAGTGAGCACGGGGTGTTGGGTGAACGGGACTGGGTGTGAGTTAGGACACGGGGCAGTGAGCACAGGGGGTGCTGGGTGAACGGGACTGGGTGTGAGTTAGGACACGGGGCAGTGAGCACAGGGGGTGATGGGTGAACGGGACTGGGTGTGAGTTAGGACACGGGGCAGTGAGCACAGGGGGTGATGGGTGAACGGGACTGGGTGTGAGTTAGGACACGGGGCAGTGAGCACGGGGTGATGGGTGAACGGGACTGGGTGTGAGTTAGGACACGGGGCAGTGAGCACAGGGGGTGATGGGTGAACGGGGCTCGGTGTGAGTTAGGACACGGGGCAGTGAGCACAGGGGGTGATGGGTGAACGGGACTGGGTGTGAGTTAGGACACGGGGCAGTGAGCACGGGGTGATGGGTGAACGGGACTGGGTGTGAGTTAGGGCACGGGGCAGTGAGCACAGGGGGTGATGGGTGAACGGGACTGGGTGTGAGTTAGGACACGGGGCAGTGAGCACAGGGGGTGATGGGTGAACGGGACTGGGTGTGAGTTAGAACACGGGGCAGTGAGCACAGGGGGTGATGGGTGAACGGGACTGGGTGTGAGTTAGGACACGGGGCAGTGAGCACAGGGGGTGATGGGTGAACGGGACTGGGTGTGAGTTAGGACACGGGGCAGTGAGCACAGGGGGTGATGGGTGAACGGGACTCGGTGTGAGTTAGGACACGGGTCAGTGAGCACAGGGGGTGATGGGTGAACGGGACTGGGTGTGAGTTAGGACACGGGGCAGTGAGCACAGGAGGTGATGAGTGAACGGGACTGGGTGTGAGTTAGGACACGGAGCAGCCGAGTTTGGGATGAGCTGAAGTTTACGGAGGGTGGAATGTGGGAGGCCGGCCAGGACAGTGTTGGAATGGTCGAGTCTGGAGGGGACGAAGGTCCGGATGAGGGTTTCAGCAGCGGATGAGCTGAGGCAGGGCTGGAGCCGAGCTGCAGTGAGGGTGGAGACTGTGAGGAATGAGATTCAGCATCGCAGGACCACTGACTGACTGGGATCAGAGTGCAGCACTGGCAAATTTTCCAGGAATCAGCACTGCTGTGTAACGCTCATGTATAATGCAAGAGGCCGGTTATATTTAGCCGTGGGTCTCTGAGCCTGCTGTTAGAGCAGCTCTCTGTCTCCTCCTGCACTCACTGCGCACCCATGCACTGTCTGCTCTTCAATATCCCCGCTCCATGCTCAGCGCTGGTCAAATGGAGCTGGCTCGATTATAAACTGCTCACACGCACACCCCACACACACCCCACACACACCCTCTCACACACCCCACACACACCCCCACACACACCCTCTCACACACCCCACACACACCCTCTCACACACCCCACACACACCCCACACACACACACCCCACACACACACACCCCACACACACCCCCACACACACCCTCTCACACATCCTCTCACACACCCCACACACACCCCACACACACCCCACACACACACCCCACACACACCCTCTCACACACCCCACACACACCCCACACACACACACCCCACACACACACCCCACACACACCCTCTCACACACCCCACACACACCCCACACACACACCCCACACACACCCTCTCACACACCCCACACACACCCTCTCACACACCCCACACACACCCTCTCACACACCCCACACACACCCCACACACACACCCTCTCACACACCCCACACACACCCCACACACACACCCCACACACACGCCCACACACACCCTCTCACACACCCTCTCACACACCCCACACACACACCCTCTCACACACCCCACACACACCCCACACACACCCCCACACACACCCTCTCACACACCCTCTCACACACCCCACACACACCCCACACACACGCCCCCACCCTCTCCCCCTCCCGCTCGCCTACCCCCACCCGCTCGCCCAGTCTCTCCCCCACCCGCTCCCCCACCCCCACCCACTCCCCCTCCCCCACTCGCTCCCCCCACCCCCACTCTCTCCCCCACCCCCACCGAAGGCCCAGGGGCTGCAACATTCCTCTATCTCAAGTGCCAAACCTAACGTGCGATTCGACAATGAAGGCTAGCCGGAGATTCGACCATGTGTGGCATCGCCAATGAAGCCCGTTCTGTCCTCCACCGACACACACACACAGCAGGGCATGCACTCCAGCGCCGTGGGGCTCAGTACCACACTGGTGGGTGCAGTCATTGCCAGTGGGGCTCAGTACCCCACTGGGGGGTGCAGTCCAGGACAGTGGGGCTCAGGACCACGCCGAGGGGTGCACTCCAGGCCAGTGGGGCTCAGTACCCCACCGAGGGGTGCAGTCCAGGTCCGTGGGGCTCAGGACCACGCCGAGGGGTGCACTCCAGGCCAGTGGGGCTCAGGACCACGCCGAGGGGTGCACTCCAGGCCAGTGGGGCTCAGTACCCCACCGAGGGGTGCAGTCTAGGTTCATGGGGTTCAGTACCATGCCGAGGGGTGCACTCCAGGCCAGTGGGGCTCAGTACCCCACCGAGGGGTGCAGTCTAGGTTCATGGGGCTCAGGACCACGCCGAGGGGTGCACTCCAGGCCAGTGGGGCTCAGTACCCCACCGAGGGGTGCAGTCTAGGTTCATGGGGTTCAGTACCACGCCGAGGGGTGCACTCCAGCGCACCCACATTCCTGGTTACCAGCCTGCACACACACATAGTACCGAGAACTTTAGGACCTTGTGGTCGGATCGCCAGCAGGCAGGGTCCGCAGTTATTCAGACAGCAGCACATGATGCCGGCTGGAGGGGGTGAATCGTAAACCCAATGCCACACATCCTGGGGCTTCACATCTAGGGGGAGTCAGTGACAGGGCAGGGAGAGAAATGGAAACATCGGGACAGGAGCAGACCATTCAGCCCCTCGAGTCTGCTGCGCCATTCAATGAGATCGAGGCTGATCCATCGACCCGCCTTCGCTCCGTAACCCTTAATACCCTTAACAATGAATGGACTGAAGAGTTGGAGATGGAGGGAGAGAGAGACTGAGGGATTGGAGATAGAGGGAGATAGAAACTGAGGGATTGGAGATAGAGGGAGAGAGAGACTGAGGGATTGGAGATAGAGGGAGAGAGACTGAGGGATTGGAGATAGGGGGAGAGAGAGACTGAGGGATTGGAGATAGAGGGAGAGAGAGACTGAGGGATTGGAGATAGAGGGAGAGAGAGACTGAGGGATTGGAGATAGAGGGAGAGAGAGACTGAGGGATTGGAGATAGAGGGAGAGAGAGACTGAGGGATTGGGGGGTAGGGGGAAAAACATATGATGTAATTAAATCAATGTATACAAACAACAAATGTGCAGTTAAAATTGGAGACAAACAAACAAAATACTTCCCACAGGGGCGGGGGGTGACGCAGGGCTCGCCAATCTCACCGACACTCTTTAATATTTACATAAATGAATTAGCAAAACTACTTGAACAATCTACAGCACCCGGCCTCACCCTATATGAATCCAAGGTTAAATTCCTCCTCTATGCAGACGACCTGGTTCTGCTGTCACCAACTAAGGAGGGTCTACAGCAGAACCTGGATCTGCTGGAGTCGTTCTGTCAGACCTGGGCCCTGACAATAAACCCCCAAAAAACCAAAGTCCTCGTGTTCCAACAAAGATCCAGACATCAGGGACCCAAAATAAATCTCACACCAGGAACAACTAAAATCGAACAAATCACTAACTACACATACTTGGGCATAAAAATCAGCTCTACGGGAAATTTCAAACTGGCTGTGAATGAACTGAAAGAGAAAGCAAGAAGGGCTTTCTACGCCATTAAAAGATCAATCCAAATAGAAATCCCAATTAGCATTTGGCTCAAAATTTTCAAATCAGTAATTGAACCAATTGCACTCTATGGCAGTGAAGTGTGGGGACCGCTAACACAACAAGAATTTGCAAAATGGGACAAACACCCAATTGAGATCCTACATGCAGAATTCTGTAAAAGTATCCTCCGGACTCAAAGGAAAACCATAAACAATGCATGCAGGGCAGAACTAGGCCAATTTCCACTAATAATTACTATCCAAAAAAGAGCCACCAAATTTTGGAAACACCTAAAAATGAGTAACCCCCACTGCTATCATTACGAAGCCTTGAAATGCCAAGAGAGGACCATAAAGAATAACTCCCTCAGTCAACTAGTCCTGGGACTCAGTGAAGCAACCACTAACACTACTAACAATAACCAGCCCCAGGACAGTGACATCGTAGCAGAGAGAATTCGACCCAACACAATTGTCACTAAACAAAAGGAAAAATATCCGTCATATTGGGCAGAAACAACAAAAACTCAATTGCTACTTGGCCCTAAACAGACAATACAACATGGCTGAGTACCTGACCATGGTAAAGGATAACAAACTGAGAAAAACCTTGACAAGGTACAGACTTAGCGAACATAGCCTAGCGATCGAAAAAGGCAGACCAGGCTGCCAAGAGAGGACAGGATATGCTCTCACTGCAGTCAGGGAGTAGTGGAGACAGAGATGCACTTCCTCACAGCCTGTGGAAAATATCAGGGCATCAGGGAGAATTTCTACCAAAAATTCTCACAAATATGCCCTGAATTCAGAAATCTGAATGACGACCAAAAACTCCCATACCTACTGGGGGAGGAGAGAAGCTGTGTAGCACTGGCGGCACACTATGTTACAGCTTGCCATGAACAGAGGGACAACCAGTAAACCTAAGAAAAGAGTATATATAAATAATGCGAAAGTATATTTATACACTCAGGGATATACCTGTTTATACACTATGAATAGAACTGCGTTTATGTGTTCAACCATAAATGTATTTTGATGCTTTGGCAACATAAGATGTACCTTATCATGCCAATAAAGTGATTTGAATTGAATTGAATTGAATTGATTGGAGATAGAGGGAGAGAGAGACTGAGGGATTGGAGACTGAGGGACTGGAGATAGAGGGAGAGAGAGACTGAGGGATTGGAGATAGAGGGAGAGAGAGACTGAGGGATTGGAGATAGAGGGAGAGAGAGGCTGAGGGATTGAGATAGAGGGAGAGAGAGACTGAGGGATTGGAGATAGAGGGAGAGAGAGACTGAGGGATTGGAGATAGAGGGAGAGAGAGACTGAGGGATTGGAGATAGAGGGAGAGAGAGACTGAGGGATTGGAGATAGAGGGAGAGAGAGACTGAGGGATTGGAGATAGAGGGAGAGAGAGACTGAGGGATTGGAGATAGAGGGAGAGAGAGACAGGGATTGGAGATAGAGAGAGAGAGACTGAGGGATTGGAGATAGAGAGAGAGAGACTGAGGGATTGGAGAAGGAGGGAGAGAGAGACTGAGGGATTGGAGATAGAGGGAGAGAGAGACTGAGGGATTGGAGATAGAGGGAGGGAGAGACTGAGGGATTGGAGATAGAGGGAGAGAGAGACTGAGGGACTGGAGATAGAGGGAGAGAGAGACTGAGGGACTGGAGATAGAGGGAGAGAGAGACTGAGGGATTGGAGATAGAGGGAGAGAGAGACTGAGGGACTGGAGATAGAGGGGGAGAGAGACTGAGGGACTGGAGATAGAGGGAGAGAGACTGAGGGATTGGAGATAGAGGGAGAGAGAGACTGAGGGATTGGAGATAGAGGGAGAGAGAGACTGAGGGATTGGAGATAGAGGGAGAGAGAGACTGAGGGATTGGTGATGGAGGGAGAGAGAGACTGAGGGATTGGAGGGAGAGAGAGACTGAGGGATTGGAGGGAGAGAGAGACTGAGGGATTGGAGATAGAGGGAGAGAGAGACTGAGGGATTGGAGATAGAGGGAGAGAGAGACTGAGGGATTGGAGATAGAGGGAGAGAGAGACTGAGGGATTGGAGAAGGAGGGAGAGAGAGACTGAGGGATTGGAGATGGAGGGAGAGCCATTTGTTTGTCTCTCAGACAGCTGAGGAATTGTTTCGAGCTGACGGATGACTGGAGCTGACTATCTATCGGCGAGCTGGTGCCCAGAACGCAGGGGGAGCTTTGAATCGAGCTGCCATCCAATGGTGGACACTCTAACGGCCTCAGAACATGGCTCTGGTCCAGTCAATGCAGTTGGGGTGTGTCCGTGCCTGATACTGTCTGCGCTGTTCTACACTCACCAGGGCAGGTTGTTGTCGATGCCGATGATTCGGAACGGAGAGCGGAAGGGGTTAACGATGGGCTGGCTGACGGAGCCGCCCGCAGCCATGCTCATGGTCTGGTTGTCGATGACACAGCTGTACTCGCAGCACTCGGTGAAGTATGCCGGAACGCGAAGTGACTGCGGAGAGGAAAGAGGAGAGCGGGAGGGTGAACAGGGGGAGAGGAATCGCTGTGGGGAGCAGGAATGATTGGGAGCTTCGGTCAATCTCGGCTCACCTGCAGTCTGGGTAGAGAGCGCAGCCATGTCCCGCTCAGTCCGAACCCCACATTGAACCCTGAAAACACAGAGGGCAAACTCTTATATAGTCACTGCGGGGGAGAGGGAGGTTACACAGGATTACATCGGATATACGGCACAGAAACAGGCCATCCGGCCCAACCAGTGCATGCCGGTGTTTATGCTCCACTCGAGCCTCCTCCCGTCTTTCCTCATCTAACTCTATCAGCGTAACCCTCTATTCCCTTCTCCCTCATACGCTTGTCTAGCTTCCCTTAAAGGCATCGATACTATTCGCTTCAACCACTCCCTGTGGCAGCGAGTTCCACATTCTCACCACTCTCTGGGGAAAGAAGTTTCTTCTGAATTCCCTATTGGATTTCTTGGGACTATCTTAGATTGATGGCCTCTAGTTTTGCTCTTCCCCACAAGTGGAAACATTCTCTCTGTATCCACTCTATCAAAACCTTTCATCATTTTAAAGCCCTCTATTAGGTCACCACTCAGCCTTCTCTTTCGAAGAGAAAAGAGACCCAGCCTGTTCACCCTTTCCTGATCTGTATACCCTCGCATTTCTGGTACCATCCTTGTAAATCTTCTCTGCACCCTCTCCAGTGCCTCGATATCCTTTTTATAATATGGCGACCAGAACTGTACGCAGTGCTCCAAGTGTGGTCTAACCAAGGTTCGATACAGGTTTAGCATAACTTCCCTACTTTTCAATTCTATACCTCTAGAAATAAACCCGAGTGCCTGGTTTGCCTTTTTTAATGGCCTTGTGAACCTGTGTTGTAACTTTTAGTGATTTGTGTGTTTGTACTCCGAGATCCCTTTGTTCCTCTACCCCACCTAGACTCGCACCCTCCAAGTGATAAGTGACCTCCCTATTCTCCCTACCAAAATGTAATACAGGTAGACTATCCTTTATCCGAAAACCTCGGGACCAGCCGTGTTTCGGTTTTCGGAAAATTTCGGATTTCGGAAGGTATTTTATAAGACTGGGAAATTTGTCGGGGGTGGGGGTCGGCGGGAGTCGGGGTCGGCGGGGGTCCGCGGGGGGTCGTCGACGGGGGTCAGGGTCGTGCGCACGACTTACGCTGACCCTCTGCTCAGCGTAAGTCGTGCGCCACTCTGGTCATGTCGTGCGCACGACTTACGCTGAACGAAAAAACCTTCGGTTTTTAGAGGGTTTCGGTTTTCGGAAGTTCGGATAAAGGGTAGTCTACCTGTACCTCACATTTATCTGTGTTGAACTTCATTTGCCAATTATTTGCCCATTCTGCAAGTTTATTAATGTCCTCCTGTAACTTGTTGCAGTCCTCCTCAGTATTGACTGTCCCCCCAATTTGGTGTCATCCACAAATTTAGAAATTGTGTTTTTGATTCCAAAGTCTAAATTGTTAATATAAATTGTGAACAGCAGTGGTCCCAGCACTGATCCTTGTGGAACACCACTACCCACCTTCTGCCACTGGGAATAGCTCCCCTTTACTCCCACTCTCTGCTTTCTGTCCTGAGGCCAGCCAGCAATCCATTCTGCTACTTGTCCTCTGACTCCGCATTCTCTGACCTTGTTCATCAGTCTATTATGGCATACCTTATCGAAGGCCTTTTGAAAATCTAGATAAATTATATCTACTGCATTACCCTTGTCTACTCTCTCTGTTACCTCTTCAAAAAATTCAATAAAGTTGGTTCTACTGTATATAGTCACTGTGGGGGCGAGTGCTGTTTTTGCCATTTACGGAATGATTTTTGAAGATTAATCAGTCATTTTCTGAAGCACCAGGTTGGTTACACGATTAATGGCCATGGCCCGTTCGATCCCGCAGGGACAACCCCGCCCCCCCCCATCGCCCAGTCCCCCCTCTCCCCGTCCCCCCCTCTCTCCCTGTCCCCCAGTCTCTCTCCCCGTCCCCCCTCCCCTCTCCCCGTCCCCCCTCCCGATCCCTTCCCCCTCCCCTCTCCCCGTCCCCCCTCCCCTCTCCCCGTCCCCCCTCCCTATCCCCGTCCTCCCTCCCCCTCCCCGTTCCCCAGTCCCTCTCCCCGTCCCTCCCCTCTCCCCGTCCTCCCCCTCTCCCCGTCCTCCCCCTCTCCCCGTCCCCCCCCTCTCCCTGTCCCCCCTCTCCCCATCCCCTCTCTCCCCGGCCCCTCTCTCCCCGTCCCCTCTCTCCCCGTCCCCTTTCTCCCCGTCCCCTCTCCGCCCGTCCCCCCTCCGCCCGTCCCCCTCCGCCCGTCCCCCTCTCTCCCCGTCCTCCCTCTCCCCGTCCCCCGGTCCCTCTCCCCGTCCCCCCTCTCCCCAGTCCCCCAGTCCCTCTCCCCAGTCCCCCAGTCCCTCTCCCCAGTCCCCCAGTCCCTCTCCCCCAGTCCCCCAGTCCCTCTCCCAGTCCCCCAGTCCCTCTCCCCGTCCCTCTCCCCAGTCCCCCAGTCCTCTCCCCAGTCCCCCAGTCCCTCTCCCAGTCCCTCTCCCCAGTCCCTCTCCCCAGTCCCCCAGTCCCTCTCCCCAGTCCCTCTCCCCAGTCCCCCAGTCCCTCCCCCCAGTCCCCCAGTCCCTCCCCCCAGTCCCTCTCCCCAGTCCCCCAGTCCCTCTCCCCAGTCCCCCAGTCCCTCTCCCAGTCCCCAGTCCCTCTCCCCAGTCCCCCAGTCCCTCTCCCCAGTCCCTCTCCCAGTCCCCCAGTCCCTCTCTCCCCAGTCCCCCAGTCCCTCCCCACAGTCCCCCAGTCCCAGCCCCCAGTCCCTCCCCCAGTCCCTCCCCCCAGTCCCCCAGTCCCTCCCCCCAGCCCCCCAGTCCCTCTCCCCAGCCCCGCAGTCGTCCTACCCCCCTCCCCCCACCCGTTTTCCGACGCCTCGCTCACCAATCACCAGATCAGCCTTGGGGCCCTGCAGCATGTGGTAGGGTTTGGAGCAGACTTTGATGCGAATGTTCCTCCTGTCACTCCTCTCCTCACCGATGCGGATGTTGGGGTTCATCATGCACACCTGGCCGTCCTGGGGGTGGGGAGACAGACAGGAGCAGAGTGAGATTCCTGATCTGTGCCTCGCGCTGCGCTGGCCTGGGGGCTGAGAGAACAGCCTCCGCCATCACCTTCCATCCCTCTAACACCGAATCACAGAATGATTCCGCACAGGAGGAGGCCATTCGGCCCATCGGGGTGGTGCCGGCTCTTTGAAAGAGTTCTCCAATTATTCCCACTCCCCCCTGCTCTCCATAGCCCTGTGAATTTTCCCCTTCAAGTATTTCTCCCAAAGTTACTATTGGATCTGCTTCACAGAATCACAGAAACCCCACAGTGCAGATGGAGGCCATTTCGGCCCATCGAGCCTGCACCGATACATATCCCACCCGATCCCCGTAACCCCACGTATTTAATCCCCCTAACACGAAGGGTCAATTTATCATAGCCAATCAACCTAACCCGCACATCTTTGGACTGTGGGAGGAAACCGGAGCACCCGGAGGAAACCCACGCAAACACGGGGAGAATGTGCAAACTCCACACAGACAGTCACCCGAGGCCGGGTTTGAACCCGGGTCCCTGCCCTTTCAGGCAGTGTTGCTCTCGCTGTACCCCCGCGCTGTACCCAGTTGTTTCCGCGCCCCCTCACTCCCCGCCCCCTCACTCCGCGCCCCCTCACTCCGCGCCCCCTCTCCCCGCCCCCCTCACTCCGCGCCCTCTCACTCCCCGCCCCCCCCACTCCGCGCCCACGCACTGCGCGCCCCCTCACTCCGCGCCCCCTCACTCCGCGCCCCCTCACTCCCCGCCCCCTCACTCCCCGCGCCCTCTCTCCCCGCCCCCCTCTCTCCCCGCCCCCTCTCTCCCCGCCCCCCTCACTCCCAGCCCCCCTCACTCCCCGCCCCCTCACTCCCCGCCCCCTCTCTCCCCGCCCCCCTCACTCCCCGCACCCCCTCACTCCCCGCCCCCCCCACTCCGCGCCCACGCACTGCGCGCCCCCTCACTCCACGCCCTGCAGCTCCTACCTTCCTCTGTAGTTTAAACTGTTGTTTGTCCACTTCCAGCGGCAAACCATCACCAACAAAATGGATCTCAAAAGTGACGTGAGGCAACAGGACGGCCAGCTCCTGTCGAAGGAGAAACGGGACAGCACGGGATCATTCACCTGAGAGAACAGTGTCCGAAACAGGGGCAGCCACCTCACCCACTCCCGACCCTCACACTCAGAAACCAGCTCCCGCAGAAACAAACCAGCAAACTCCTACTGCAGGACCCCTCCCCTCGACCCTGCCCTGGGAGTGTTTGATGGGACAGTGTAGAGGGAGCTTTACTCTGTATCTAACCCGTGCTGTACCTGTCCTCGGAGTGTTTGATGGGACAGTGTAGAGGGAGCTTTACTCTGTATCTAACCCGTGCTGTACCTGCCCTGGGAGTGTTTGATGGGACAGTGTAGAGGGAGCTTTACTCTGTATCTAACCCGTGCTGTACCTGCCCTGGGAGTGTTTGATGGGACAGTGTAGAGGGAGCTTTACTCTGTATCTAACCCGTGCTGTACCTGCCCTGGGAGTGTTTGATGGGACAGTGTAGAGGGAGCTTTACTCTGTATCTAACCCGTGCTGTACCTGCCCTGGGAGTGTTTGATGGGACAGTGTAGAGGGAGCTTTCCTCTGTATCTACCCCGTGCTGTACCTGCCCTGGGAGTGTTTGATGGGACAGTGTAGAGGGAGCTTTACTCTGTATCTAACCCGTGCTGTACCTGCCCTGGGAGCGTTTGATGGGACAGTGTAGAGGGAGCTTTACTCTGTATCTAACCCATGCTGTACCTGTTCTGGGAGTGTTTGATGGGACAGTGTAGAGGGAGCTTTACTCTGTATCTAACCCGTGCTGTACCTGCCCTGGGAGTGTTTGATGGGACAGTGTAGAGGGAGCTTTACTCTGTATCTACCCCGTGCTGTACCTGCCCTGGGAGTGTTTGATGGGACAGTGTAGAGGGAGCTTTACTCTGTATCTAACCCGTGCTGTACCTGCCCTGGGAGTGTTTGATGGGACAGTGTAGAGGGAGCTTTACTCTGTATCTAACCCATGCTGTACCTGTTCTGGGAGTGTTTGATGGGACAGTGTAGAGGGAGCTTTACTCTGTATCTAACCCCGTGCTGTACCTGCCCTGGGAGTGTTTGATGGGACAGTGTAGAGGGAGCTTTACTCTGTATCCAACCCCTGCTGTACCTGCCCTGGGAGTGTTTGATGGGGACAGTGTAGAGGGAGCTTTACTCTGTATCTAACCCGTGCTTTACCTGCCCTGGGAGTGTTTGATGCGGCAGTATAGAGGGAGCTTTACTCTGTATCTAACCCATGCTGTACCTGACCTGGGAGTGTTTGATGGGACAGTGTAGAGGGAGCTTTACTCTGTATCTAACCCATGCTGTACCTGCCCTGGGAGTGTTTGATGGGACAGTGTAGAGGGAGATTTACTCTGTATCTAACCCGTGCTGTACCTGCCCTGGGAGTGTTTGATGGGACAGTGTAGAGGGAGCTTTACTCTGTATCTAACCCCGTGCTGTACCTGCCCTGGGAGTGTTTGATGGGACAGTGTAGAGGGAGCTTTACTCTGTATCTACCCCGTGCTGTACCTGCCCTGGGAGTGTTTGATGGGACAGTGTAGAGGGAGCTTTACTCTATATCTAACCCATGCTGTACCTGTTCTGGGAGTGTTTGATGGGACAGTGTAGAGGGAGCTTTACTCTGTATCTCACCCCGTGCTGTACCTGCCCTGGGCGAGTTTGATGGGACAGTGTAGAGGGAGCTTTACTCTGTATCTAACCCCGTGCTGTACCTGCCCTGGGCGAGTTTGATGGGACAGTGTAGACTCACCCAGAACACCATCCGTACATCAAACTGCTTCTGTGCTTCCAGGATGTGTATTTTGAGCGACTGTTTGTTGAGGACGTTCAATTCTGGAACTAAACAGTAGAGAAATGCACTTGTTAGACTGATATGTCCCCGAGAGAGAGGGACTGTGAGACACCAGTGAGTGTACGGACTTGTACTGTACCCCAGTGTTATACAGTGACAGACCTGTACCCACCAGTACTATACCCCAGTGTTATACAGTGACAGACCTGTACCCACCAGTACTGTACCCCAGTGTTATACAGTGACAGACCTGTACCCACCAGTACTGTACCCCAGTGTTATACAGTGACAGACCTGTACCCACCAGTACTGTACCCCAGTGTTATACAGTGACAGACCTGTACCCACCAGTACTGTACCCCAGTGTTATACAGTGACAGACCTGTACCCACCAGTACTGTACCCCAGTGTTATACAGTGACAGACCTGTACCCACCAGTACTGTACCTCAGTGTTATACAGTGACAGACCTGTATCCACCAGTACTGTACCCCAGTGTTATACAGTGACAGACCTGTACCCACCACTACTGTACCCCAGTGTTACACAGTGACAGACCTGTACCCACCAGTACTGTACCCCAGTGTTATACAGTGACAGACCTGTACCCACCAGTATTGTACCCCAGTGTTATACAGTGACAGACCTGCAATCACCAGTACTGTACCCCAGTGTTATAGTGACAGATCTGTACCCACCAGTACTGTACCCCAGTGTTATACAGTGACAGACCTGTACCCACCAGTACTGCACCCCAGTGTTATACAGTGACAGACCTGTACCCACCAGTACCGTACCCCAGTGTTATACAGTGACAGACCTGTACCCACCAGTACCGTACCCCAGTGTTATACACTGACAGACCTATACCCACCAGTACTGTACCCCAGTGTTATACAGTGACAGACCTGTACCCACCAGTACTGTGCCCCAGTGTTATACAGTGACAGACCTGTACCCACCAGTACTGTACCCCAGTGTTATACAGTGACAGACCTGTACCCACCAGTACTGTACCCCAGTGTTATACAGTGACAGACCTGTACCCACCAGTACTGTACCCCAGTGTTATAGTGACAGGCCTGTACCCACCAGTACTGTACCCCAGTGTTATACAGTGACAGACCTGTACCCACCAGTACTGTACCCCAGTGTTATACAGTGACAGACCTGTACCCACCAGTACTGTACCCCAGTGTTATACAGTGACAGACCTGTACCCACCAGTACTGTACCCCAGTGTTATACAGTGACAGACCTGTACCCACCAGTACTGTACCCCAGTGTTGTACAGTGACAGACCTGCACCCACCAGTACTGTACCCCAGTGTTATACAGTGACAGACCCGTACCCAGCAGTACTGTACCCCAGTGTTATACAGTGACAGACCTGTAACCACCAGTACTGTATCCTATTGTTATACAGTGACAGACCTGTACCCACCATTACTGTACCCCAGTGTTATACAGTGACAGACCTGTACCCACCAGTACTGTACCCGTGTTATACAGTGACAGACCTGTGCCCACCAGTACTGTACCCCAGTGTTATACCGTGACGGACCTGTACCCACCAGTACTGTACCCCAGTGTTATACAGCGACAGACCTGTACCCACCAGTACTGTACCCCAGTGTTATACAGTGACAGACCTGCACCCACCAGTACTGTACCCCAGTGTTATAGTGACAGACCTGTACCCACCAGTACTGTTCCCGTGTTATACAGTGACAGACTTGTACCCACCACTACTGTACCCCAGTGTTACACAGTGACAGACCTGCACCCACCAGTACTGTACCCCAGTGTTATACAGGGACCGACCTGTGCCCACCAGTATTGTACCCCAGTGTTATACAGTGACAGACCTGCACTCACCAGTACTGTACCCCAGTGTTATAGTGACAGATCTGTACCCACCAGTACTGTACCCCAGTGTTATACAGTGACAGACCTGTACCCACCATTACTGTACCCCAGTGTTATACAGTGACAGTCCTGTACCCAGCAGTACTGTACCCCAGTGTTATACAGTGACAGACCTGTACCCACCAGTACTGTACCCCAGTGTTATACAGTGACAGACCTGTACCCACCAGTACTGTACCCCAGTGTTATACAGTGACAGACCTGTACCCACCAGTACTGTACCCCAGTGTTATACAGTGACAGACCTGTACCCACCAGTACTGTACCCCAGTGTTATACAGTGACAGACCTGTACCCACCAGTACTGTACCCCAGTGTTATACAGTGACAGACCTGTACCCACCAGTACTGTACCCCAGTGTTATACAGTGACAGACCTGTACCCACCAGTACTGTACCCCAGTGTTATACAGTGACAGACCTGTATCCACCAGTACTGTACCCCAGTGTTATACAGTGACAGACCTGTACCCACCAGTACTGTACCCCAGTGTTATACAGTGACAGACCTGTACCCACCACTACTGTACCCCAGTGTTACACAGTGACAGACCTGTACCCACCAGTACTGTACCCCAGTGTTATACAGTGACAGACCTGTACCCACCAGTATTGTACCCCAGTGTTATACAGTGACAGACCTGCAATCACCAGTACTGTACCCCAGTGTTATAGTGACAGATCTGTACCCACCAGTACTGTACCCCAGTGTTATACAGTGACAGACCTGTACCCACCAGTACTGCACCCCAGTGTTATACAGTGACAGACCTGTACCCACCAGTACCGTACCCCAGTGTTATACAGTGACAGACCTGTACCCACCAGTACCGTACCCCAGTGTTATACAGTGACAGACCTGTACCCACCAGTACTGTGCCCCAGTGTTATACAGTGACAGACCTGTACCCACCAGTACTGTACCCCAGTGTTATACAGTGACAGACCTGTACCCACCAGTACTGTACCCCAGTGTTATACAGTGACAGACCTGTACCCACCAGCACTGTACCCCAGTGTTATAGTGACAGGCCTGTACCCACCAGTACTGTACCCCAGTGTTATACAGTGACAGACCTGTACCCACCAGTACTGTACCCCAGTGTTATACAGTGACAGACCTGTACCCACCAGTACTGTACCCCAGTGTTATACAGTGACAGACCTGTACCCACCAGTACTGTACCCCAGTGTTATACAGTGACAGACCTGTACCCACCAGTACTGTACCCCAGTGTTATACAGTGACAGACCTGTACCCACCAGTACTGTACCACAGTGTTATACAATGACAGACTTGTACCCACCAGTACTGTACCCCAGCGTTATAGTGACAGACCTGTACCCACCAGTACTGTACCCCAGTGTTATAGTGACAGACCTGTACCCACCAGTACTGTACCCCAGTGTTATACAGTGACAGACCTATACCCACCATTACTGTACCCGTGTTATCCAGTGACAGACCTGTACCCACCAGTACTGTACCCCAGTATTATACAGTGACAGACCTGTACCCACCAGTACTGTACCCCAGTGTTATACAATGACAGACTTGTACCCACCAGTACTGTACCCCAGCGTTATAGTGACAGACCTGTACCCACCAGTACTGTACCCCAGTGTTATAGTGACAGACCTGTACCCACCAGTACTGTACCCCAGTGTTATACAGTGACAGACCTGTACCCACCAGTACTGTACCCCAGTGTTATACAGTGACAGACCTGTACCCACCAGTACTGTACCCCAGTGTTATACAGTGACAGACCTGTACCCACCAGTACTGTACCCCAGTGTTATACAGTGACAGACCTGTACCCACCAGTACTGTACCCCAGTGTTGTACAGTGACAGACCTGCACCCACCAGTACTGTACCCCAGTGTTATACAGTGACAGACCCGTACCCAGCAGTACTGTACCCCAGTGTTATACAGTGACAGACCTGTAACCACCAGTACTGTATCCTATTGTTATACAGTGACAGACCTGTACCCACCATTACTGTACCCCAGTGTTATACAGTGACAGACCTGTACCCACCGGTACTGTACCCGTGTTATACAGTGACAGACCTGTGCCCACCAGTACTGTACCCCAGTGTTATACCGTGACGGACCTGTACCCACCAGTACTGTACCCCAGTGTTATACAGCGACAGACCTGTACCCACCAGTACTGTACCCCAGTGTTATACAGTGACAGACCTGCACCCACCAGTACTGTACCCCAGTGTTATAGTGACAGACCTGTACCCACCAGTACTGTTCCCGTGTTATACAGTGACAGACTTGTACCCACCACTACTGTACCCCAGTGTTACACAGTGACAGACCTGCACCCACCAGTACTGTACCCCAGTGTTATACAGGGACCGACCTGTGCCCACCAGTATTGTACCCCAGTGTTATACAGTGACAGACCTGCACTCACCAGTACTGTACCCCAGTGTTATACAGCGACAGACCTGTACCCACCAGTACTGTACCCCAGTGTTATAGTGACAGACCTGTACCCACCAGTACTGTACCCCAGTGTTATACAGCGACAGACCTGTACCCACCAGTACTGTACCCCAGTGTTATACAGTGACAGACCTGTACCCACCAGTCATAGAGTCATAGAGTCATAGAGTTTTACAGCACAGAAAGAGGCCCTTCGGCCCATCGTGTCTGCGCCGCCCATCCATCCCTGTCCAGTCTAATCCCATTTTCCAGCATTTGGTCCATAGCCTTGTATGCAATGGCATTTCAAGTGCTCATCCAAATGCTTCTTGAATGTTGTGAGGGTTCCTGCCTCTACCACCCTTTCAGGCAGTGAGTTCCAGATTCCAACCACCCTCTGGGTGAAGAAGTTCCTCCTCAAATCCCCTCTAAATCTCCTGCCCCTTACCCTGAATCTATGCCCCCTTGTTATTGACCCCCCTACTAAGGGGAAAAGTTCCTCTTTATCTACCCTATCTATGCCCCTCATCATTTTGTACACCTCAATCAGGTCGCCCCTCAGCCTTCTTTGCTCCAAGGAAAACAACCCCAGCCTGTCCAGCCTCTCTTCATAGCTGAGGCGCTCCATCCCAGGTAACATCCTGGTGAATCTTCTCTGCACCCTCTCCAAAGCAATCACATCCTTCCTATAGTGAGGCGACCAGAACTGCACACAGTACTCCAGCTGTGGCCTCACCAGCGTTTTGTACAGCTCCATCATAACCTCCCTGCTCTTATATTCTATGCCTCGGCTAATGAAGGCAAGTATCCCATATGCCTTTTTAACCACCTTATCTACCTGTTCCGCAGCCTTCAGGGATCTATGTACATGTACACCAAGGTCCCTCTGACCCTCTGTACTTCCTAGGGTCCTACCACTCATTGTGTATTCCCTTGCCTTATTTGTCCGTCCAAAATGCATCACCTCGCACTTTTCAGGGTTAAATTCCATTTGCCACTTTTCCGCCCATCTGACCAACCCGTTTATATCGTCCTGTAGCCTGAGGCTTTCCTCCTCGCAATTTACCACCCCACCAATTTTCGTGTCATCTGCGAACTTACTGATCATACCTTTTACATTCTCATCCAAATCATTTATGTAGATCACAAACAACAAGGGACCCAGCACCGATCCCTGAGGTACCCCACTGGACACAGGCTTCCAGTCACAAAAGCAACCTTCGACCATCACCCTCTGCCTCCTGCCACTCAGCCAGTTTAGGATCCAATGCGCCAAGGCACCCTGGATCCCATGGGCTCTTACCTTCTTGACCAGTCTCCTATGCGGAACTTTGTCAAAAGCTTTACTGAAGTCCATGTAAACCACATCCACAGCATTTCCCTCATCCACCCCCCTAGTCACCCCCTCGAAAAATTCAATCAGATTTGTCAGACATGATTTACCCTTGACAAAGCCATGCTGACTATCCCCGATTAATCCTTGCCTCCCCAAGTGGACAGTACTGTAGCCCAGTGTTATAAAATGACAGACCTGTACCCACCAGTACTGTACCCGTGTTATACAGTGACAGACCTGTACCCACCACTACTGTACCCCAGTGTTATAGTGACAGACCTGTACCCACCACTACTGTACCCGTGTTATACAGTGACAGACCTGTACCCAACAGTACTGTACCCCAGTGTTATGCAGCAAAAGACCTGTACCCACCAGTACTGTACCCCAGTGTTATACAGTGACAGACCTGTACCCACCAGTACTGTACCCCAGTGTTATACAGTGACAGACCTGTACCCACCAGTACTGTACCCCAGTGTTATACAGCGACAGACCTGTACCCACCAGTACTGTACCCCAGTGTTATACAGCAACAGACCTGTACCCAGCAGTACTGTACCCCAGTGTTATACAGCGACAGACCTGTACCCACCAGTACTGTGCCCCAGTGTTATACAGTGACAGACCTGTACCCAGCAGTACTATACCCCAGTGTTATACAGTGACAGACCTGTACCCACCAGTACTGTACTCGTGTTATACAGTGACAGACCTGTGCCCACCAGTACTGTACCCCAGTGTTATACAGTGACAGACCTGTACCCACCAGTCCTGTACCCCAGTGTTATACAGTGACAGACCTGTACCCACCAGTACTGTACCCCAGTGTTATACAGTGACAGACTTGTACCCACCAGTACTGTACCCCAGTGTTATACAGTGACAGGCCTGTGTGACACTGTTCCGTACACACAGCTCTGCCCGTGGTGATGTGCAGCATGAGTAAAGGACGCCCTCCCTCTGCCATCGCTAGGAATGCATTGACTCACAGTGCTGTGGCACGAGGCTGGTGATGATGTAGTAGATGGTGAGCGGGTAGGAGAGCAGCACGGCCACTGGTGAGTCCATGCCAAGCCCTCGCCACTGGTAATAAGATTTCCACGTCACTGTGAAGAGAGAAAAGCCACTTCAGGTTTGAAAGCTTTTAGATCTTTAAATTCTTTTCTTCAATTAGGTGTCAGCTGTTGCTCAGTGGGCAGCACTCTCTTCTCTCTGAGTCAGAAGGTCGCGGGTTCAATTCCCACTCCAGAGACTCGAGCCTCGTAATCTAGGCTGACACACCCAGGACAGTACTGAGGGAGCGCTGCACTGTCGGAGGGGCAGCGCTGAGGGAGCGCCGCACTGTCGGAGGGGCAGTACTGAGGGAGCGCCGCACTGTCGGAGGGGCAGTGCTGAGGGAGCGCCGCACTGTCAGAAGGGCAGTACTGATGGAGCGCCGCACTGTCGGAGGGGCAGTACTGAGGGAGCGCCGCACTGTCGGAGGGGCAGTGCTGAGGGAGCGCCGCACTGTCAGAAGGGCAGTACTGAGGGAGCACCGCACTGTCGGAGGGGCAGTACTGACGGAGCGCCGCACTGTCGGAGGGGCCGTCCTGAGGGAGCGCCGCACTGTCAGAGGGGCAGTATTGAGGGAGCACCGCACTGTCGGAGGGGCAGTATTGAGGGAGCGCCGCACTGTCGGAGGGGCAGTACTGAGGGAGCGCCGCACTGTCAGAGGGGCAGTACTGAGGGAGCGCTGCTCTGTCGGAGGGGCAGTACTGAGGAAGCACTGCACTGTCGGAGGGGCAGTACTGAGGGAGCGCCGCAGTGTTGGAGGGGCAGTACTAAGGGAGCGCCGCACTGTCGGAGGGGCAGTACTGAGGGAGCGCCGCACTGTCAGAGGGGCAGTACTGAGGGAGCACCGCACTGTCGGAGGGGCAGTACTGAGGGAGCGCCGCACTGTCAGAGGGGCAGTACTGAGGAAGCACTGCACTGTCGGAGGGGCAGTACTGAGGGAGCGCCGCACTGTTGGACGGGCAGTACTGAGGGAGCGCTGCCCTTTTGGAGGGGCAGTACTGATGGAGCGCCGCACTGTCGGCGGGGCAGTACTGAGGGAGCGCCGCACTGTCGGAGGGGCAGTACTGAGGGAGTGCTGCACTGTCGGAGGTGCCATCTTTTGGATGAGACGTTAAACCGAGGCCCCGTCTGCCCTCGCAGGTGGACGTAAATGTTCCCACGGCCACTATTGGAAGAAGAGCAGGGGCGTTCTCCCCGGTGTCCTGGACAATACTTAGTCCTCAAACAGATGATCTCGTCATTGATTGGAGATGGAGGGAGAGACAGTGAGGGACTGGAGATAGATGGAGGGAGAGAGAGACTGAGGGATTGGAGATGGAGGGAGAGACAGTGAGGGACTGGAGATAGATGGAGGGAGAGAGAGACTGAGGGATTGGAGATGGAGGGAGAGACAGTGAGGGACTGGAGATAGTTGGAGGGAGGGAGACACTGATGGATGATCTTGCTGCCTTATTTTTCCTTTGCCAGTGCGCTGGTGTGGGCCTGGCCAACAGGTGGGTTCTTGCACCAACTTGACTTTGTGTGGATGGGACGGACTCACCGATTGGTGCCTTCACGTTGGCTGGTTCAACGGGGTTGTCCTGTAATAGGATCGCGCCCTCCTTTTTCAGTGGGTCGTACGGGTTCATTCTCTCTGTGAAACAACAGAGTACAAATGGCAGAAGCTGCTATGGCCCCGGGCGTTGAACTCTTTGCGAGTTAGGGTGGGCTGACTCTCACACTGTGCGGATCCCGAGGAGGGGAACTCATTTCATCGCTCATTTCCCGGGTGTGTTTTGTCATCTTCCGAATACATTGGGACCAGGAAAAGTAGACCTTATAAACTATTATTTAGGGAACAAATGTTAGGAAGGATTGAGAATTAAATAGAACTGTACACACACTGAGGGTCAGCAGTGAGGGAGTTGGGTTATGGACGGGTGGTCGGGATCTTTTCACCCGCAGGGTATTTGAGTTACACAGAAAGATAGGAGCAGGAGTCGGCCATTCGGCCCCTCGAGCCTGTTCCGCCATTTAATGAGATCATGGCTGATTATCCAAATTCAGTACCCTGTCCCTGCCTTCTCCCCATATCCCTTGATCCCTTTAGCCTTAAGAAATATATCTAACTCCTTCTTGAATATATTTAATGAATTGACCTCAACTGCCTTGTGTGGTAGAGAATTCCACAGGTTCCCCACTCTCTGGGTGAAGAAATTCCTCCTCATCTCAGTCCTAAATGGCTTACCCCTTATCCTTAGACTGTGACCCCTGGTTCTGGACTCCCCGACCATCGGGAACATCCTTCCTGCATCTAGTCTGTCTAGTCCTGTTAGAATTTTATAAGTTTAAATGAGATCCCCTCTCATTCTTCTAAACTCCAGCGAGTATAAGCCCAATCGACCCAATCTCTCCTCATACGTCATTCCTGCCATCCCAGGGATCAGTCTGGTGAATCTTCGCTGCACTCCCTCCATGGCAAGAACATCCTTCCTCAGATAAGGCGACCAAAACTACACACAATACTCAAGGTGTGGTCTCACCAAGGCCCTGTACAACTGCAGCAAGACATCCTTGTTCCTGTACTCGAGTTGGGGAATAGGTCAACGTGGGTGGACAGTGAAACAGAGAGTGTGAATGGGGCCGGGGCAGTCAGCTGTTTGTGGGGAGAGGGTGTCGAGTGACACGTACCGTCAATCCCCTTGGTGATTATTTACTGGGTGAAATCTCTCGCGTATTAAAGTTCCAGCTTCAAGCTTTTAGTTCAGTCGTTCCTGCATCAAACCCTTGCCCGCAGCGGAGGTGGCCACTGGACCCGGAGACATGATCTGATTCCTGGGATGAGAGGGGTCGTCCTGTGATGAGAGATTGTGTAGAATGGGCCGATACTCTCTGGAGTTTAGAAGAATGAGAGGTGATCTCATTGAAACACACACAATTCTTACAGGGATTGACAGGGTCGATGCTGAGAGGCTGTTTCCCCCTGGCTGGAGAGTCTAGAACCAGGGGTCACAGTCTCAGGATAAGGGGTCGGCCATTTAGGACTGAGATGAGGAGGAATTTCTTCACTCAGAGGGCGGTGAATCTTTGGAATTCTCTGCCCCAGAGGGCTGTGGAGGCTCAGTCGTTGAGTATATTCAAGGCTGAGATCGATAGATTTTTGGACTCTGGGAATCAAGAGATATGGAGATTGGGCGGGAAAGTGGAGTGGAGGTCGCTGATCAGCCATGATCTTATTGAATGGTGGAGCAGGCTCGAGGGGCCGTGTGGCGGAGCAGGCTCGAGGGGCCGTGTGGCGGAGCGGGCTCGAGGGGTCGTGCGGCGAAGCAGGCTCGAGGGGCCGTGTGGTGGAGCAGGCTCGAGGGGCCGTGTGGTGGAGCAGGCTCGAGGGGCCGTGCGGCGGAGCGGGCTCGAGGGGCCGTGCGGCCTCGAGGGGCCGTGCGGCGGGGCAGGCTCGAGGGGCCGTGTGGCGGAGCAGGCTCGAGGGGCCGTGTGGCGGGGCAGGCTCGAGGGGCCGTGTGGCGGGGCAGGCTCGAGGGGCCGTGCGGCGGGGCAGGCTCGAGGGGCCGTGTGGTGGAGCAGGCTCGAGGGGCCGTGTGGCGGGGCAGGCTCGAGGGGCCGTGCGGCGGAGCGGGCTCGAGGGGCCGTGCGGCGGAGCAGGCTCGAGGGGCCGTGCGGCGGAGCGGGCTCGAGGGTTCGTGTGGCGGAGCGGGCTCGAGGGGCCGTGCGGCGGAGCGGGCTCGAGGGGTCGTGTGGCCAACTCCTGCTCCTAATTCTTATTCTCTTATTTTCTGAAGATGATGTGTTGCCAGTACTTGGACCTCAGCAGGCAGCCGGTGAGATCAGTTAACCCCAATAACCTGATTAATAACCAACCGAGTCGCCACACTATAGGAAGGGTGTGATTGCACTGGAGAGGGTGCAGAGGAGATTCACCAGGATGTTACCTGGGCTGCAGCGCTTCAGCTATGAAGAGAGACTGGACAGGCTGGGGTTGTTTTCCTTAGAGCAGGGAAGGCTGAGGGGGGACCTGATTGAGGTGTACAAAATTATGAGGGGCATAGATAGGGTAGATAGAAAGGAACTTTTCCCCCTAGTAGAGGGGTCAATAAACAGGGGGCATAGTTTCAAGGTAAGGGGCAGGAGGTTTAGAGGGGATTTGAGGAAAAACTTTTTCACCCAGAGGGCGGTTGGAATCTGGAACTCACTGCCTGAAAGGGTGGTAGAGGCAGGAACACTCACAACATTCAAGAAGCATTTAGATGAGCACTTGAAACGCCATAGCATTACAAGGCTACGGACCAAGTGCTGGAAAATGGGATTAGAATAGACAGGGCTTGATGGCCGGCGCGGACACGATGGGCCGAAGGGCCTCTTTCTGTGCTGTATAACTCTGAGTCTAAACTAAAGTCACAGGGCAAAGGTCAGGCCCACCTGGACCAGGTGAGCACGCCGTGAGGGGAGGACGCACCTTTCAGGAATGCTGGGATGGAGTCCGTTTCGAAGCAGCACTGCATTTCCACCTTGGATCCCGACACCAGCATGCTCTCCTGGAGCCAGTACCCCGAGTTCAGCTCGAGGCGAGTCAGGAACAGTTCGCGGTCGAAGGATTCGCTCGTCACCTCTGGAGAGCAACAGAGAATTAAAGAGCGTCGCTCCGATTGACGGAAGCTGTACACTGTAACCTCACCTCCCCATCCCGCGCCTTCTCACTTCCTCTGCTGTAGCTGCCAACTTCACATGGGGGTAAAGTTCCGCCTCCCGCTACCCCAGGGGCCATTAGTCAGCTGGCCTGAGACAACATCCTCTCCTCACCCAGTGCTTGCACACACGTCCCAGGGGAGTCACAGAGAGATCAGGAGTGGGAGCAGTCCCAGGGCAAACCCAGAGTAAAGCTCCCTCTACACTGTCCCATCAAACACTCCCAGGGCAGGTACAGCACGGGTTAGTTACAGAGTAAAGCTCCCTCTACACTGTCCCATCAAACACTCCCAGGGCAGCTACAGCACGGGTTAGATACAGAGTAAAGCTCCCTCTACACTGTCCCATCAAACACTCCCAGGGCAGGTACAGCACTGGTTAGATACAGAGTAAAGCTCCCTCTACACTGTCCCATCAAACACTCCCGGGGCAGGTACAGCACGGGTTAGATACAGAGTAAAGCTCCCTCTACACTGTCCCATCAAACACTCCCGGGGCAGGTACAGCACTGGTTAGATACAGAGTAAAGCTCCCTCTACACTGTCCCATCAAACACTCCCAGGGCAGGTACAGCACTGGTTAGATACAGAGTAAAGCTCCCTTTACACTGTCCCCATCAAACACTCCGAGGGCAGGTACAGCACGGGTTAGATACAGAGTAAAGCTCCCTCTACACTGTCCCCATCAAACACTCCCAGGGCAGGTACAGCACGGGTTAGATACAGAGTAAAGCTCCCTCTACACTGTCCCATCAAACACTCCCAGGACAGGTACAGCACGGGTTAGATACAGAGTAAAGCTCCCTCTACACTGTCCCATCAAACACTCCCAGGGCAGGTACAGCACGGGTTAGATACAGAGTAAAGCTCCCTCTACACTGTCCTGTAAAACACTCCCAGGGCAGGTACAGCACGGGGTTAGATACAGAGTAAAGCTCCCTCTACACTGTCCCATCAAACACTCCCAGGGCAGGTACAGCATGGGTTAGATACCGAGTAAAGCTATCTCTACACTGTCCCATCAAACACTCCCAGGGCAGGTACAGCACAGGTTAGATACAGAGTAAAGCTCCCTCTACACTGTCCCATCAAATACTCCCAGGGCAGGTACAGCACGAGTTAGATACAGAGTAAAGCTCCATATACACTGTCCCATCAAACACTCCCAGGGCAGGTACAGCACAGGTTAGATACAGAGTAAAGCTCCCTCTACACTGTCCCATCAAACACTCCCAGGGCAGGTACAGCACGGGTTAGATACAGAGTAAAGCTCCCTCTACACTGTCCCATCAAACACTCCCAGGGCAGGTACAGCACGGGTTAGATACAGAGGGAAGCTCTGGACCGGGCTGGTTTCGCCCACCGTGCCACCCACGCTTTGATTGGGATCCAGCGCTCCTACCTGTGGTGTAAGTGAAGGGGAACTGAGCCAAGGCCTCTCCGTGGTCCATGTACTCCTGCAGCTTCTGACACCAGGACTGATGGCTGCCGTCTTCGGGGGTCTTGGTCGAGTCCAGCCTCTGGCAGCTCTCCGAGCAGTACAGGACGGCCTTGCATTGCTCGCTGTCGGAGAGACACACACATCGGGAAGTGAGACAGTCTGTGGGCAGTCTGCTATCGGGATCCATGGTGCGTGGCATTGAAACACCGACTGACCTCAGCGTCAGAGAGATTGGTGGGGCCATTTTGGGGGCGGGGGGGAAGGGGAGAATAAACTGCCCGCAGTGTGTGCTGTCCCTGGTTTTGGGTCCCATAGGCACCGGCTCACCCATATGCCCCCGCTCCTCATGACAGAGCCCAGGGAGCGAGCGTCAGAACGCTGTTCACCCACAGGAGCATCACAAACGCCCGCTGCTATCCCCACCCAGTGTCCGCACCCTCGCGTTCCTTGCCAGGGATCAGGGAGGGGGTCAGGGTCCAGGGGTCACTCACTGGGTCCTGATCAGAGAGAGGACCAGGGGTCAGGAGTCACTGATTGGGCCGTGACTGGGGAGAGGGTCAGGGGTCACTCACTGGGTCCTGATCAGGGAGAGGACCAGGGGTCACGAGTTACTGATTGGGCCGTGATTCGAGAGAGGGTCAGGGGTCACTCACTGGGACTGGGGTCAGGGGTCACTCACTGGGACCGGGGTCAGGGGCCAGGGTTCACTCACTGGGTCCTGATCAGGGAGCGGTCCAGGGGTCCCTAGTTCCTGATTGGGCCGTGACTGGAGAGAGGGTCAGGGGTCATTCACTGGGACCGGGGTCAGGGGCCAGGAGTCACTCACTGGGTCTTGATCAGGGAGAGGACCAGGGGTCACGAGTTACTGATTGGGCCGTGATTGGAGAGAGGGCCAGGGGTCACTCACATGGGACCGGGGTCAGGGGTCAGGGGTCTTTCCATTCCCTATCCCCAGGAGTGCCGAAACTCAGCGTAGCCCAGATTCAGCACAAACCCCGATGGAGCCTGGGGCTTGGCCGACTTGGTGTGGCCGCGGTAGCGGTATCGAGGCGGTGGTGAAATCAGGTCGCGCTCGCGGACTGCCCCCTCCACGCGGCGAGGCACCTGGGCTCCCCCCGCAGCGCGACCGACCCCCCGGAGCGGAGGGGGGAGTCGGGGCTGGACCTGCCGCCAACACTCGGACCCTGACCTCGCACCCACCTGCGGTTCGCCTCTCCCCTCCCCCCGACCCGCTACTGACCCGTTGAGGGAAGATGAACGGCTGAGATTCCCGGCGCAGGGTCGTGGGATCAGTGAAGATCCGCTGAGCGACATAACAACAGTTAGTTATCGGAACAGGACAGATCCCCAGAGATATCCACATACCCTAAATGGGAAGAACCTTGTTGGCTAAGAGTATGAAGGGTTACGGAACCAAGGTGGGTAAATGGAGTGGAGATACCAATCAGCCACGATCAAATTGGATGGCGGAACAGGCTCAAGGGGATGAATGGCCTCCTCCTGTTCCAAACTTCCTATGTAATCCCTCTCTCATGGACTGGCCCTGGTGCCCTGTGGGACTGGGCCCTTCCCCCAGTGCCCTGTGGGACTGGGCCCTTCCTCCGGTGCCCTGTGGGACTGGGCCCTTCCCCCGGTGCCCTGTGGGACTGGGCCCTTCCCCCGGTGCCCTGTGGGACTGGGCCCTTCCTCCGGTGCCCTGTGGGACTGGGCCCTTCCCCCGGTGCCCTGTGGGACTGGGCCCTTCCCCCGGTGCCCTGTGGGACTGGGCCCTTCCCCCGGTGCCCTGCCCTGTGGGACTGGGCCCTTCCCCCGGTGCCCTGTGGGACTGGGCCCTTCCCCCGGTGCCCTGTGGGACTGGGCCCTTCCCCCGGTGCCCTGTGGGACTGGGCCCTTCCCCCGGTGCCCTGCCCTGTGGGACTGGGCCCTTCCCCCGGTGCCCTGTGGGACTGGGCCCTTCCCCCGGTGCCCTGCCCTGTGGGACTGGGCCCTTCCCCCGGTGTCCTGTGGGACTGGGCCCTTCTCCCGGTGTCCTGTGGGACTGCGCCCTTCTCCCGGTGTCCTGTGGGACTGGGCCCTTCCCCCGGTGCCCTGCCCTGTGGGACTGGGCCCTTCCCCCGTTGTCCTGTCGGACTGGGCCCTTCCCCCGGTGCCCAGCTCTGGTGTTTCTTGGCTCTTAATAAATAGAAAAGATGTCTGGCAGCTGGAGCAGCCTGTGTGCCTGGGGTTCTCTGTCCATACCCAGTACTGGAGGCTCTCAGTCCACCACCCTCCACGGCCACGTGTGAGGCCTGACCCGAATCCCCGGCCTTACCATGCGGTGAGTGTAGTCTCAAAGCTACGTTTCTTACAGACATGACAGGCTTTTACTCTGGTTGATCGAAAGCTGAACTTCCTCGGAGCACAGCATTGGTACACAACCTTGGTACTCCGGACTCCCAACTTCAGAATCATTGGTTTCAGAATTCTGCAGGAGAAGAAAGATCTGGACAATGTTTAATGGGACAGTGTAGAGGGAGCTTTACTCTGTATCTAACCCGTGCTGTACCTGCCCTGGGAGTGTTTGATGGGACAGTGTAGAGGGAGCTTTACTCTGTATCTAAACTGTGCTGTACCTGCCCTGGGAGTGTTTGATGGGGACAGTGTAGAGGGAGCTTTACTCTGTATCTAACCCGTGCTGTACTTGCCCTGGGAGTGTTTGATGGGACGGTGTAGAGAGAGCTTTACTCTGTATCTAACCCCGTGCTGTACCTGCCCTGGGAGTGTTTGATGGGACAGTGTAGAGGGAGCTTTACTCTGTATCTAACCCGTGCTGTACCTGCCCTGGGAGTGTTTGATGGGACAGTGTAGAGGGAGCTTTACTCTGTATCTAACCCGTTCTCTACCTGCCCTGGGAGTGTTTGATGGGACAGTGTAGAGGGAGCTTTACTCTGTATCTAACCCGTTCTCTACCTGCCCTGGGAGTGTTTGGGACAGTGCATAGGGAGCTTTACTCTGTATCTAACCCGTGCTGTACCTGCCCTGGGAGTGTTTGGGACAGTGCATAGGGAGCTTTACTCTGTATCTAACCCGTGCTGTACCTGTAGTGTATGTACCTTTAAGAGAGAACTACTTTTACAGCTCCTGTATATTGCAGTACCGGCTGTGACCACACCTGTATATAAGCCTTGAGCATGCCTCTGTACCCCCAGTCTTGAGACTACCCTACTCCAGTAAATACCTGTTGATTGTTAAGTTACAGCATCCGTGTAGTTATTTGAAAACATCATACTCTCAGAATCACGGATCTAACAGTGGCGACGAGTGTCGATTCGAATCTACCTGCAACTCTGCGTTTCCCTTCAAGGATTCGCTCCGGGAGGGCGGTGGAAGAAAGTCGAGGCCAGAAGCACGGGCGTCGACCACGAGCAACCGCCCAGTCATCCGGCAGAGAGTGAACATCGCAAGGGAGGCTGTGGAGAGCCGGGCTTGGTTCCCCAGCCATGACGATCCAGCAACAGACTGACGACAGGTACAGCGCAGACCCTTCCCGGACAGCAGCGGCTGGAGCCGACCGACGGCAGAGAAAAAGCCGAGCAGCATCGACGGGGTAAGACAGAGGGTGAAGCGCACAGGTTGCAGCCGGGGGTTGAAAACCGAGCGGCGTCGATAAAAAACAAAACAGAGAGGGTAAAGCAGCAGCCGGGTTCAGGACTGAGCGGCGGAAACGGGAAAGGCGCACAGGAGAACGCGCAGAGCACAGCCAGGGCTCAAGGGTTGAACAGTGTCCGCGGGGAGAAGAAGGGAGAGCGCGGGAGATGCCATTGAGCCGCGGAGAAGAAGGAAGAGCGCGGGAGACGCCATTTTTAGAAGCCGCAGCGGAGAAGATGGGCGAGCGCAGGAAGAAAGGAAAGCGCGGGAGACGCCATTTTGTGCCAGCGGAGAAGAAGGGAGAGCGCGGGAGACGCCATTTTTGACAGTTAAATCACACCCAGGGATGCCGAAGAGTGGCAGTATCTCTACGTTCGACAATGAAGTCGGAGATTGGGCGACATATGTGGAACGTATTGAGGTGTACTGCAGGGCGAATGAAGTGCCAGATGCTAGGAAAGCACTGGTTTTGTTAAATTCCATGGGTGCAAAAACTTATGGCTTACTGCGAAACCAAATAACCCCAGAGAAGCCCGTGAATAAGAATTTCGAAAACATAGTAGAAATCCTACAGGACCAGTTAAACACCACACCGCTGCTGATAGCAGAAAGATTTAAGTTCCACAAAAGGAACCAGCATAAAGACGAAAGTAATGCTGAGTACTTAACGGAACTGCGCAAGCTATCGAAACACTGCCAGTTTGGAGTGGGACTAGCAGATACGTTAAGGGACAAGTTTGTGTGTGGGCTTCAAAGTGAAAGAAGCCAGAAACGGCTTCTATCAGAAAAGGATCTTACGCTGGACAAGGCTTTCAGCATGGCAGTATCACACGAAGCAGCCGCAAGGGGCGCTGCAGAGATACAACGGAGACTGCAAGAATATGGCACCAATGAAATGTCATATGGAACAGGGAAGTGTTATCGCTGCGGCAGAACAACACACGACCAGAAGGATTGTTGGTTCAAGGACCAAGTGTGCAGACAGTGTGGAAAAGCAGGACACATAGCAAGAGTTTGCAGGTCAGGGAAGAAAACCAACAGCAAGAAATCTCCACAGGAGAAGTACAAAAAGGTACATAAGGTGATGGACAGTAGTTTAGACGAACAGAAAAGTGATACAAACTCCGGAAGCAAGGAGCTGGGTTGTCTGAAACTACATAAGGTAACCAAAATGGAGGATCACCAGACTATCTGGGTCACACTCAAGATAGACGGAGTCCAAGTGAAAATGGAATTGGACACAGGATCAGCCCTAACAGTCATAAACCGAAGGGACTACAAGCGGCTATTTTCACACATACCCTTGAAAGCTACAGAGATTGTCTTGAAGACGTACACGGGGCAAAAAGTCTACCCCAAAGGAAAAATAAGGGTGAAAGTGATATACAAAGGCCAGGAAATACCTAAAATGGACCTATATGCATTGCCAGATGGAGGACCACCACTACTAGGACGTGAATGGATCCGGAAGATACAATTAGATTGGCATTCCATACAGGCACTGAAGGTTGAGGCCAAAAAGGATGACAACGTCACACCTGGACGACTGTCAAAAATGCTAACTGACGCAAAAGAAGTGTTCCAGGAGGGACTCGGAACACTAAAAGGCATAACAGCAACGATTAAAATAGAGGAAAATGCAAGCCCAAAGTTTCTTAAGGCCAGACCAGTGCCTTATGCGATCAGACCAGCCGTCGAAGCAGAGCTGGAAGGGTTGGAACATTCAGGAGTACTGTCCAAAGTAGACTGGAGTGAGTGGGCTACACCCATCGTTCCTGTAATGAAGAGATCGTTGAGTAATACGCCTGGGGAACCAAAGAAGGTCCGCATCTGTAGGGATTTTAAGGTGACAGTGAACCCAGTCCTTCACACGGTACAATATCCGCTTCCACGAATTGAGGATATTTTCGCCTCGCTATCTGGAGGTAAATGCTTCACCAAAATTGATCTAGCCCAGGCGTACTTGCAAATGGAGGTAGCAGAAGCCTTGAAACAATACCTCACGATCAACACTCATAAAGGTCTCTACCAATACAACCGGCTGGTGTTCGGGGTAGCATCGGCTCCGGCTATTTGGCAAAGGGCGATGGATCAAGTCCTGCAAGGGATTCCAGGGACCCAGTGTTATTTGGACGACATCCTGGTCACGGGTGAAAATGACAATGATCACCTCGCCAACCTGGAGAAGGTGCTCACTAGATTAAAGGAATATGGGCTACGAGCTAATCGCCACAAGTGCGAGTTTTTCCAGAAGCAGATCTCGTATTGTGGCCACGTTATTGATGAAGAGGGGTTACATAAGTCCCCTGAAAAGATTGAGGCAGTAGTCAAGGCTCCAGCACCGGAAAATGTGTCACAACTGAGGTCGTTCCTCGGGCTGGTAAACTACTACGATAAGTTCTTACCAAATTTGTCTACGGTATTACACCCACTGAACACCCTACTGCAAACAGGGGTACCATGGAAGTGGAATGACGAACGTAAACGAGCTTTCCAGAAGTGCAAAGAATCGATCACATCAAAAGAGGTGTTGGCCCATTTCAACCCAGCACTACCAATTCATTTGGCATGTGATGCATCACCAATGTAGGACAACCAGTCTTGGCCCGTGACTACCGAACAGAGAAATGGCAACCCGGAACGATATGCACAAGGCAGGGGCCATTAATGTACACAGTGGATGTCGGGGAGAACATTGTGAGATGCCACGTCGATCAGATCTTAGCGTCACAGGAACGAGTCAACCCCATGTCTCGAGTACCTGGGGATGAACCCGACATACCGGTAGCATCTACCTCAGAACCAGGAGCAGTGGAAACTGATGGACTAACCGACGAAAAGGGGCCAGAATCGCCACCGCACCAAGAACAAGAACCTCAGGAAAGGCGCTATCCAGAAAGGATCAGGAAGCCACCCCAAAGACTGAATCTATAAATGGACTATTTTTGTTTAATGTGCATGTTGAAGTGTTAATTGTTATTTGAATATTATGGGTACTGCTAATCTAAAAGGGGAGGAATTGTAGTGTATGTACCTTTAAGAGAGAACTACTTTTACAGCTCCTGTATACTGTAGTACCAGCTGTGACCACACCTGTATATAATCCTTGAGCATGCCTCTGTACCCCCAGTCTTGAGACTACCCTACTCCAGTAAATACCTGTTGATTGTTAAGTTACGGCATCCGTGTAGTTATTTGAAAACATCATACTCTCAGAATCACGGATCTAACAGTACCTGCCCAGGGAGTGTTTGAAGGGACAGTGTAGAGGGAGCTTTACTCTGTATCTAACCCTGTGCTGTACCTTCCCTGGGAGTGTTTGATGGGACAGTGTAGAGGGAGCTTTACTCTGTATCTCACACGGACTGTACCTGCCCTGGGAGTGTTTGATGGGACAGTGTAGAGGGAGCTTTACTGTGTATCTAACCCGTGCTGTACCTGCCCTGGGAGTGTTTGATGGGACAGTGTAGAGGGAGCTTTACTCTGTATCTAACCCGTGCTGTACCTGCCCTGGGAGTGTTTGATGGTGACAGTGTAGAGGGAGCTTTACTCTGTATCTAACCCGTGCTGTACCTGCACTGGGAGTGTTTGATGGGACAGTGTAGAGGGAGCTTTACCCTGTAATTCAATTCAATTCAATTCAAAATCGCTTTATTGGCATGATAAGGTACATCTTATGTTGCCAAAGCATCGAAAAACATTTATGGTTGAACACATAAACGCAGATCTATCCATACAGTGTATAAACAGATATATCCCTGAGTGTATAAATATACATTCGTATAATTTGTATATACTCTTTTCTTAGGTTTAATGGTTGTCCCCCTGTTTATGGCAAGCTGTAACATAGTGTGCCGCTAAGGTTACACAATTTCTCTGTTCCCCTAGTTGGTATGGGAGTTTTTGGTCGTCATTCAAATTTCTGAATTCAGGGCATATTTTTGTGAATTTTGGGTAGAAATTCTCCCTGATGCCCTGATATTTTCCACAAGCTGTGAGGAAGTGCATCTCTGTCTCCACCACTCCCTGACTGCAGTGAGAGCATATCCTGTCTTCTCTTGGCAGCCGGGTCTGTCTGTGTCCGCCTTTTTCGATGGCCAGGCTATGTTCACTAAGTCTGTACCTTGTCAAGGTTTTTCTCAGTTTGCTATCCTTTACCATGGTCAGGTATTCAGCCATGTTGTATTGTCTGTTCAGGGCCAAGTAGCAAATGAGTTTGTTTTGGGTTTTTGTTGTTTCTGCCCAATATGACAGATATGTTTCCTTTTGCTCAGTGACAATTGTGTTGGGTCGAATTCTCTGTGCTACGATGTCACTGTCCTGGGGCTGGTTATTGTTAGTAGTGTTAGTAGTTACTTCACTGAGTCCCAGGATTAGTTGACTGAGGGTATTCTTCTTTATGGTCCTCTCTTGGCATTTCAGGGCTTCGTAATGATAGCAGTGGGGGTTGCTCATTTTTAGGTGTTTCCAAAATTTGGTGGCTCTTTTTTGGATAGTAATTATTAATGGATATTGGCCTAGTTCTGCCCTGCATGCATTGTTTACTGTTTTCCTTTGAGTCCGGAGGATACTTTTACAGAATTCTGCATGTAGGATCTCAATTGGGTGTTTGTCCCATTTTGCAAATTCTTGTTGTGTTAGTGGTCCCCACACCTCACTGCCATAGAGTGCAATTGGTTCAATTACTGATTTGAAAATTTTGAGCCAAATGCTAATCGGGATTTCTATTTGGATTGATTTTTTAATGGCATAGAAAGCCCTTCTAGCTTTCTCTTTCAGTTCATTCACAGCCAGTTTGAAATTTCCCGTAGAACTGATTTTTATGCCCAAGTATGTGTAGTTAGTGGTTTGTTCAATTTTAGTTGTTCCAAGTGTGAAATTTATTCTGGGTCCCTGATGTCTGGATCTTTGCTGGAACACAAGGACTTTGGTTTTTTGGGGGTTTATTGTCAGGGCCCAGGTCTGACAGAATGACTCTAGCAGATCCAGGTTCTGCTGTAGACCCTCCTTAGTTGGTGAGAGCAGAACCAGGTCATCTGCATAGAGGAGGAATTTAACCTTGGATTCATATAGGGTGAGGCCGGGTGCTGTAGATTGTTCAAGTAGTTTTGCCAATTCATTTATGTAAATATTAAAGAGTGTCGGTGAGATGGGCGAGCCCTGCGTCACACCACACCCCTGTGGGAAGTATTTTGTTTGTTTGTCTCCAATTTTAACTGCACATTTATTGTTTGTATACATTGATTTAATTACATCATATGTTTTTCCCCCTACACCACTTTCAATAAGTTTCAAGAATAGACCGTCATGCCAGATGGAATCGAAAGCCTTCTGGAAATCTATAAAGCAGGCAAAAGTTTTGCTTTTGTTTTGATGAATGTGTTTGTCAATTAGGGTCTGCAGGGTGAAGATATGATCTGACGTTCTATAGTTTGGTAGGAATCCAATTTGGCTTTTACTCAAGACATTGTGCTCCTCAAGGAAGTTTATAAGTCTTTTGTTTATGATACTACAGAAAACCTTCCCCAGGTTACTGTTTACACAGATGCCTCGATAGTTATTTGGGTCAACTTTGTCTCCACTTTTGTACATGGGCGTTATGAGTCCTTTGTTCCAGATATCAGGGAAGTAACCGACACTCAGAACCAAGTTGAAGAGTTTCAGTATGGCCAATTTCATTTTATCGTCTGTGTGTTTAATCATCTCGCTTAGGATGCCGTCTGCACCGCAAGCTTTTCCTGGTCGCAGGTCCTTGAGTTTTTCAAATAGCTCTTTTTCAGATATTATGGGGTCTATCGGGTTTTGGTTATCTTTTATGGCAAATTCGAGCTTTTCCAGTTTTTCGCATATTTGGTATTGCTCTGGGCTTAGTGTGTTTTTCTGGTATAATTTTTCAAAATGGTTTTCCCATGTGTCTCCGTTTTGAATGGCCAATTCGTTGTGTTGTTTTTTGTGTAATGTATTCCAGTTGTCCCAGAAACAATTGGAATCAATGGATTCCTCAATGGAGATGAGTGTATTCTTAATATACTGCTCTTTCTTGGTTCTGAGTGTGTTTTTGTATTGTGTTAGTGCCTGACAATAAGTAAGGCGTAATTCCTCGTTTTCTGGTTGTCTGTGTTTTTGGTTTGATATTTTTCTGAGTTTTTTCCTCATGTTCTGGCAATCGGAGTCAAACCATTTTTCGTAGTTTTTTGTTTTGGGTTTGTTCTTGCGAACTTTCAAGTTTGACATTGATGCCAAATTATCAAAAATATTATTTAGGTTATTCACTGCCCGGTGTACACCTTCTTTATTGTGAGTGTATGTATTTTCCAGAAAGGTGTCCAAGAGAGCTTGAGTTGATTGATTGCTAATTGCTTTCTGGTATTTTTCCGTGCTGTTTTTGGCCCATCTGTAGGATTTTTTAATGTTGTACAGTTTACTGGGTTGTGTTTCTGTGTTGGTTGTTTCTGTCCTTTTAAGATATGCAGTAATTTGACTGTGATCTGACAGTGTTGTTTGTGGTTTGACTGTGAATGCTCTGAAAGAGGATGGGTGCAGATCCGTAATCATATAGTCTACGGTGCTGAAGCCAAGAGGTGAGCAATAGGTGGATCTTCCTAGGTAGTCTCCCCTGAACCTACCATTGACAATGTACAGACCCAGGCTTCAACAGAGCTGCAGGAGCTGTTTTCCGTTAGCATTTGTCTGTTTGTCGCAGTTATGCCTGTGTGGATGGGAAGGGAGATCAAAGTGGTTATTCCCAAATATGTAATTATTCCCCTGATTATCGGTGAAGTCTGGTTCTTCTCCCGTTCTTGAGTTGAGGTCCCCACATATCAACACATTTCCCTTGGCCTGGAATTGGATAATCTCCCTCTCTATGTTGGAGAAGGTGTCCTCTTTGAAGTACGGGGATTCTGTCGGGGGGATATAGAGTGTGCAAATGAAAACATCTTTCATGCTAGAGATGATGCCCCTCTTAATTTTGAGCCATAGGTGGTTTTCGCCCTTTTTTATAAATTTAATGTAATTCCTAAGTTCTGCTTTAAGCCAAATCAGTATGCCTCCAGATTCTCTGCCCTGGGTTACTCCTGGCAATTTATTGGAGGGGACCACCAGCTCTGTGTACCCAATGGGACAGCCAGTGTGCCCTTCTCCTCTATGCCAGGTTTCCTGTAAAAAGATAATATCCAGATCTTTAATCTCATCTAGGACCTCTGGGGTCCCACTCTTCATGCCAAGCGTAGAAGAGCGTAGACCTTGGATATTCCAGGTTGAGATATATAAGGATTTCATGCTAAAATTGATCTTTTACTGTGATGGGTTAAAATATGATAAATAGTGATATGTGTTTGTCGTGTCTAAATGGGGAAAAAAGAACATTTCAATTGTCTATAAATGCTGAGGATAATTGGTTACAACTCTTTCTAACAACTAGTCCTTATGTTTTCTGATGCATAAGGCGGGAGTGGATGCTGCTGATCGTCTGCATTGTGTCTCTTAATGGATTGTCTCTGCCTGTGGTATTGTGTACGCCCTGAGCACCTCTCCCTCTGCCCGGCTGGGGGTGGTCCTGTATCTAACCCGTGCTGTACCTGTCCTGGGAGTGTTTGACGGGACAGTGTAGAGAGAGCTTTACTCTGTATCTAACCCGTGCTGTACCTGCCCTGGGAGTGTTTGATGGGACAGTGTAGAGGGAGCTTTACTCTGTATCTAACCCGTGCTGTACCTGCCCTGGGAGTGTTTGATGGGACAGTGTAGAGGGAGCTTTACTCTGTATCTAACCCGTGCTGTACCTGCCCTGGGAGTGTTTGATGGGACAGTGTAGAGGGAGCTTTACTCTGTATCTAACCCGTGCTGTACCTGCCCTGGGAGTGTTTGATGGGACAGTGTAGAGGGAGCTTTACTCTGTATCTAACCCATGCTGTACCTGCCCTGGGAGTGTTTGATGGGACAGTGTAGAGGGAGCTTTACTCTGTATCTAACCCGTGCTGTACCTGCCCTGGGAGTGTTTGATGGGACAGTGTAGAGGGAGCTTTACTCTGTATCTAACCCGTGCTGTACCTGCCCTGGGAGTGTTTGATGGGACAGTGTAGAGGGAGCTTTACTCTGTATCTAACCCGTGCTGTACCTGCCCTGGGAGTGTTTGATGGGACAGTGTAGAGGGAGCTTTACTCTGTATCTAACCCATGCTGTACCTGCCCTGGGAGTGTTTGATGGGACAGTGTAGAGGGAGCTTTACTCTGTATCTAACCCGTGCTGTACCTGCCCTGGGAGTGTTTGATGGGACAGTGTAGAGGGAGCTTTACTCTGTATCTAACCCATGCTGTACCTGCCCTGGGAGTGTTTGATGGGACAGTGTAGAGGGAGCTTTACTCTGTATCTAACCCGTGCTGTACCTGCCCTGGGAGTGTTTGATGGGACAGTGTAGAGGGAGCTTTACCCTGTATGTAACCCGTGCTGTAGCTGCCCTGGGAGTGTTTGATGGGACAGTGTAGAGGGAGCTTTACTCTGTATCTAACCCGTGCTGTACCTGCCCTAGGAGTGTTTGATGGGACAGTGTAGAGGGAGCTTTACTCTGTATCTAACCCGTGCTGTACCTGCCCTGGGAGTGTTTGATGGGACAGTGTAGAGGGAGCTTTACGCTGTATCTTACCCGTGCTGTACCTGCCCTGGGAGTGTTTGATGGGGACAGTGTAGAGGGAGCTTTACTCTGTATCTAACCCGTGCTGTACCTGCCCTGGGAGTGTTTGGGACAGTGTAGAGGGAGCTTTACTCTGTATCTAACCCGTGCTGTACCTGCCCTGGGAGTGTTTGGGACTCCCCGTGTGGTATACTCACCTCTGGATGTCCTCGTCTCCGATTGTCAGCTCCCGGGGTCGGCGGGGGTCACAGCCACACATGGGGAAGGTCATGCCCTGGCACAACAGGTCGAAGGCTTTCATTGCCAGCTGTGTGGTGGTGAGGGGAGCCCCGTGGGTCAACGTGAAGTCCAGGCCCATCGCGAGCCCATCCTCATCGGTCAGCAAGAGAAGGTAGTCGATGTGGATAAAGTGCTCATGCTTCAAGGCTGTAGGGAGAGAGGGGGCAGGGGGGAGCGGAGGATGTGGGGGAGAGGGTAAAGGGGGAGAGGGTAAAGGGGGGAGAGCGGGGAGGGAGGCAGAGGGGGAGTTGGTGTTGGGGGGTGTGTAGGACAGGAGGAGGGGCGAGGGGGTGGGGGAGAGCGGGGAGGGAGGCAGATGGGGAGTTGGGGTTGGGGGGTGTGTAGGACAGGAGGAGGGGCGAGGGGGTGGGGGAGAGCGGGGAGGGAGGCAGGGGGGAGTTGGGATTGGTGGGTGTGTAGGACAGGAGGAGGGGCGAGGGGGTGGGGGAGAGCGGGGAGGGAGGCAGAGGGGGTGTTGGGGTTGAGGAAAAAACTTAGAAAAATATCAAACCAAAAACACAGACATCCAGAAAATGAGGAACTACGCCTTACTTATTGTCAGACACTAACACAATACAGAAACACACTCAGAACCAAAAAAGAGCAATATATTAAGAATACACTCAGCTCCATGGAGGAATCCATTGATTCCAATTGTTTCTGGGAAAACTTGAAAACACTACACAAAAAACAACACGACGATTTGGCCATTCAAAATGGGGACACATGGGTAAACCACTTTGAAAAATTATACCAGAAAAACACACTAAGACCAGAGCAACACCAAATATGCAAAAAACTGGAAAAGCTAGAAATGGCCATAAAAGATAACCAAAACCCGCTGGACGCCATAATAACAGAAAAAGAACTTCTTGAAAAACTCAAGGACCTGCGACCAGGAAAAGCCTGTGGGACAGACGGCATACTAAGCTTTTATCGGTATATCAGGAGGAAAAGACTGGTAAAATCCCAAGTCGGTCCCTTGCAGTCCGATTCGGGAGAATATATAATGGAGAATAAGGAAATGGCAGACCAATTAAACTCATACTTTGGTTCTGTATTCACAAAGGAGGACACAAATAACCTCCCAGGAATATCGGCAAACATAGGGACTAATGAGAGGGAGGAGCTGACAGAAATTAGTATCTCTAGGGATATGGTGTTGGGTAAGTTGAGGGGACTGAAGGCCGACAAATCCCCGGGGCCTGATAAACTACATCCTAGGGTACTTAAGGAGGTGGCCCTGGAGATAGCAGATGCTCTAAGGATCATCTTCCGGAACTCCATTAACTCGGGAACAGTACCCGTGGATTGGAGGGTAGCTAATGTTACCCCAATATTTAAAAAGGGGGGTAGAGAGAAAGCAGGGAATTATAGACCAGTAAGCCTTACATCGGTTGTGGGCAAAATGCTAGAGTCCATTATTAAGGATAAAATAGCGGAGCACTTGACAAATGGGGAAAGGATCGGACAGAGTCAACATGGATTTACAAAGGGTAAATCGTGTTTGACTAATCTGCTGGAATTTTTTGAGGAAGTAACTGGTAAAATAGATGGGGGAGAGCCAGTGGATGTGGTGTACCTTGACTTCCAGAAAGCCTTCGATAAGGTTCCACACCAAAGATTATCATGCAAAATTAAGGCTCATGGGATTGGGGGCAAAGTATTAACGTGGATAGAGAACTGGTTGGCGGATAGAAAACAGAGAGTTGGAATAAACGGCTCGTTTTCGGAGTGGCAGGCAGTGACCAGCGGGGTGCCGCAAGGATCTGTCCTGGGACCCCAGCTGTTCACAATATATATAAATGATCTGGATCAGGGAATTGGATGCAATATTTCCAAATTCGCTGACGACACTAAACTAGGAGGAGGGGTGGGCTCTGATGAGGATGTCAGGAGGCTACAGTGCGATTTGGACAGGTTGGGGGAATGGGCGGATACGTGGCAGATGCACTATAATGTGGATAAATGCGAGGTTATCCACTTTGGGGGTAAAAACAGGAGGGTAGATTATTATCTAAATGACAATAGATTGGGAGATGGGGAAGTGCAGAGGGACCTGGGTGTTCTTGTGCACCAGTCACTGAAGGAGAGCATGCAGGTGCAACAGGCGATTAAGAAGGCTAATGGTATGTTGGCCTTCATATCAAGGGGGTTCGAGTATAGGAATAGGGATACCTTACTACAGCTGTACAAGGTGCTGGTGAGACCGCATCTGGAGTATTGTGTACAGTTTTGGTCGCCCCATCTGCGGAAGGATGTTCTTGCCATGGAAAGAGTGCAACGGCGATTCACCAGGCTGATACCTGGAATGGCGGGAATGACCTACGAAGAGAGATTAAATAGTTTGGGCTTGTACTCACTGGAGTTTAGAAGATTGAGAGGGGATCTCATCGAAACATATAAAATTATGGCAGGCCTGGACAGGCTGAATTCAGAGAGAATGTTTCCAATGGCCGGGGAGCACAGAACCAGGGGCCACAGTCTAAAAATAGCGGGCAAATCATTTAAAACAGAGATGAGGAAGAATTTCTTCACTCAAAGAGTGGTGAGCCTGTGGAATTCCCTGCCACAGAGGGCTGTGAAGGCTAATTCAATAAATATTTTCAAGAGAGAATTGGATATATTTCTGAAGGCTAAGGGGATTAAGGGTTACGGAGAAAAGGCGGGGACGGGGTACTGAACTGGTAAGATCAGCTATGATCTCAGACGAAGATCAGCCATGATCTCATTGAATGGCGGAGCAGGCTCGAAGGGCCGAATGGCCTACTCCTGTTCCTATCTCTATGTATCTAAACGAGATGATTAAACACACAGACAACAAAATGAAACTGGCTATCCTAAAACTCTTCAACTTGGTTCTGAGTGTCGGTTATTTCCCTGATATCTGGAACAAAGGACTCATAACGCCCATATACAAAAGTGGGGACAAAATCGACCCAAACAACTATCGAGGCATCTGTGTAAACAGTAACCTGGGGAAGGTATTCTGTAGCATCATAAACAAAAGACTTATAAACTTCCTTGAGGAGCACAATGTCTTGAGTAAAAGCCAAATTGGATTCCTGCCAAACTATAGAACATCCGATCATATCTTCACCCTACAGACCCTAATTGACAAACACGTTCACCATAACAAAAGCAATATCTACGCATGCTTTGTAGATTTCCAGAAGGCTTTCGACTCCATCTGGCATGACGGTTTATTCCTGAAACTTATCGAAAGCGGGGTAGGAGGGAAAACATATGATGTAATTAAATCAATGTATACAAACAACAAATGTGCAGTTAAAATTGGAGACAAACAAACAAAATACTTCCCACAGGGGCGGGGGGTGACGCAGGGCTCGCCAATCTCACCGACACTCTTTAATATTTACATAAATGGATTGGCAAAACTACTTGAACAATCTACAGCACCCGGCCTCACCCTATATGAATCCAAGGTTAAATTCCTCCTCTATGCAGATGACCTGGTTCTGCTGTCACCAACTAAAGAGGGTCTACAGCAGAACCTGGACCTGCTGGAGTCGTACTGCCAGACTTGGGCCCTGACAATAAATCCCCAAAAAACCAAAGTCCTTGTGTTCCAGCAAAGATCCAAACATCAGGGACCCAAAATAAATTTCACAGTAGGAACAACCAAAATTGAACAAACCACTAACTACACATACTTGGGCTTAAAAATCAGTTCGACGGGAAACTTCAAACTGGCTGTGAATGAACTGAAAGAGAAAGCAAGAAGAGCTTTCTATGCCATCAAAAAATCAATCCAAATAGAAATCCCAATTAGCATTTGGCTCAAAATTTTCAAATCAGTAATTGAACCAATTGCATTCTATGGCAGTGAGGTATGGGGACCGCTAACTCAACAAGAATTTGCAAAATGGGACAAACACCCAATTGAGATCCTACATGCAGAATTCTGTAAAAGTATCCTCCGGACTCAAAGGAAAACAGTAAACAATGCATGCAGGGCGGAACTAGGCCAATATCCATTAATAATCACTATCCAAAAAAGAGCCACCAAATTTTGGAATCACCTACAAATGAGCAATCCCCAATGCTATCACTACGACGCCCTGAAATGCCAAGAGCTGACCATAAAGAAGAATACCCTCAGTCAACTAGTCCTGGGACTCAGTGAAGTAACTACTAACAATACTAACAATAACCAGCCCCAGGACAGTGACAGGGTAACACAAAGAATTCGACCCAACACAATCGTCGCTAAGCAAAAGGAAAAATATCTGACATATTGGGCAGAAACAACAAAAACCCAAAGCAAACTCAATTGCTACTTGGCCCTAAACAGACAATACAACATAGCTGATTACCTGACCATGGTAAAGGATAACAAACTGAGAAGAACCTTGACAAGGTACAGACTTAGCGAACACAGCCTAGCGATCGAAAAAGGCAGACACAGGCAGACCAGGCTACCAAGAGAAGACAGGATATGCTCTCACTGCAGTCAGGGAGTAGTGGAGACAGAGATGCACTTCCTCACAGCCTGCGGAAAATATCAGGGCATCAGGGAGAATTTCTACCAAAAATTCTCACAAATATGCCCTGATTTCAGAAATCTGAATGACAACCAAAAACTCCCATTCCTACTGGGAGAGGAGAGAAGCTGTATAACACTGGCGGCACACTATGTTACAGCTTGCCATGAACAGAGGGACAACCAGTAAACTAAGAAAAGAATATATATAAACAATGCGAATGTATATTTATACACTCAGGGATATACCTGTTTATACACTGTATGAATAGAACTGCGTTTATGTGCTAAACCATAAATGTATTTTGATGCTTTGGCAACATAAGATGTAACTTATCATGCCAATAAAGCGATTTGAATTGTGAATTGTGAATTGTGTAGGACAGGAGGAGGGGCGAGGGGGTGGGGAGAGCGGGGAGGGAGGCAGAGGGGGAGTTGGGGTTGGGGGGTGTGTAGGGCAGGAGGAGGGGCGAGGGGGTGGGGGAGAGCGGGGAAGGGGTGTGGAGTAAGGGGGAGGGGAAACACATCACAGTGAAAAACACATATTAATTGCATTTCAGGGGAAGCTAGTTGAACACACGAGGGAGCAAGGAATAGAAGGATATGCTGATAGGGTGGGAGGAGGCTTGTGTGGAGCATAAACATGTTTTTAAAATTCGTTTATGGGACGTGGGCGTCGCTGGTAAGGCCCAGCATTTATTGCCCATCCCTAGTTGCCCTCGAGAAGGTGGTGGTGAGCCGCCTTCTTGAACCGCTGCAGTCCATGTGGTGAAGGTGCTCCCACAGTGTTGTTAGGGAGGGAGCTCCAGGATTTTGACCCAGTGACGATGAAGGATCGGCCGATATATTTCCAAGTCAGGATGGTGTGTGACTTGGAGGGGAACTTGGAGGTGGTGGTGTTCCCATGCGCCTGCTGCCCTTGTCCTTCTAGGTGGAAGAGGTCGCGGGTTTGGGAGGTGCTGCCGAAGAAGCCTTGGCGAGTTGCTGCAGTGCATCTTGTAGATGGTACACACTGCAGCCATGGTGCGCCGGTGGTGGAGGGAGTGAATGTTTAAGGTGGTGGATGGGGTGCCAATCAAGCAGGCTGCTTTGTCCTGGAGGTGTTGAGCTTCTTGAGTGTTGTTGGAGCTGCACTCATCCAGGCAAGTGGAGAGTATTCCATCACACTCCTGACTTGTGCCTTGTAGATGGTGGAAAGGCTTTGGGGGGTCAGGAGGTGAGACACTCACCGCAGAATGCCCAGCCTCTGACCCGCTCTTGTAGCCACAGTATTTATATGGCTGGTCCAGTTAAGTTTCTGGTCAATGGTGACCCCCAGGATGTTGATAGTGGGGGATTCGGCGATGGTAATGCTGTTGAATGTCAAGGGGCGGTGGTTAGACTCTCGCTTGTTGGAGATAGTCATTGCCTGGCACTTCTGTGGCGCGAATGTTACCTGCCACTTATCAGCCCTGGTTGCTGCTCCTGGCACGGACCAGTTGGACCTGTGTCTGTGTTGTAAATTCTATGCAATTTTAAAATTTAAAACTCTCATCCTTGTGTTCAACCCTCTCCATGGCCTCCTCGCTCCATCCTATCTCTGTAACCTCCTCCAGCCCCACAACCCCTCCGAGATCTCTGCGCTCCTCCAATTCTGCCCTCTTGAGCATCCCCGATTTCCATCGCTCCACCATTGGCGGCCGTGCCTTCAGCTGCCTGGGCCCCGAGCTCTGGAATTCCCTCCCTAAACCTCTCCGCAGGAGCAGGGACCAGGAGCAGGGACCAGGAGATTGCGGCTACACCAGGAGCAGGAGCTGGGAGTGGTACCAGGGAATGGGATGGGGGGAATTGACCCTTTCCCCAGCTGGTTTCTCTAGGTTTGATGAAGGGAATACACGGTGGAGAGATTGTGCGCCTTTTTCCCGAGAGTGCTGTTTAACCACATTGAACCAATGGGACGGCAGGGGCTGCTGATTAACATACCCAGCTCCTCCTCCTCCTCCTCTTCCTCCAGGTTGATGAGGCTGACATATTTCTCCAGGTCCCGGAGCGACAGAGCCTCGTCGTTGTAGAAGCGATCCTGGATTTGCTGGGCCGGATTCTCCACCGTCAGCGCGGTCCTGGAGTTCCTGATGACGTGGAGAGTCCAGAGCGAGCCGTCCGCGGGCAGCCTCCTCACCGCCCCCTCCTTCCTCCGGCGCCAGCCCTCCGTCTCGCCCGCTCCCTGCTCCCGCTCCGTAACGTACTTCCGATACCAGTGGAACATCAGCTCCGAGAAATCGATCAGGTGATCCCGGTAACCAGTCACAAACTCCATCCGACTGGCGCTGTCCGTACTGGGTGGTGGGGGGCGGGCGGGGTAGGGGGAAAGAGAGAGATAAGCAAACGTTACACAGGGCGATGCCGAGCTCCTCGCTGGCTGCCCGCAACCTCCCCGATTTATCAACCGCACAACCCCCCCCCACACCCACCACCGTGCCTCTCCGGCACTGCTCTCCCGTTCCACACCCCACTCTCCAACCGCCGATACTGAAATATATCAGCCTTGGCTCAGTGGGTCGCACTCTCGCCTCGGAGTTCGAAGGTCGTGGGTTCGAAGCTGGGTGGGCGTGTGTGCTGTGAGGAGGATGCCGAGAAACTCCAGTATGATTTGGACAGGTTGGGTGATTGGGCAGAAGCATGGCAGATGCAATATAATGTGGATAAATGCGAGGTTATCCACTTTGGTGGCAAAAACAGGAAGGCAGATTATTATCTGAACGGCAATAGATTGGGAGACGGGGAAGTGCAACGAGACCTGGGTGTCCTTGTGCACCAGTCGCTGAAGGTAAGCATGCAGGTGCAGCAGGCGGTTAAGAAGGCAAATGGTATGTTGGCCTTCATAGCGAGAGGATTCGAGTACAGGAGCAAGGATGTCTTGCTGCAGTTGTACAGGGCCTTGGTGAGACCACACCTTGAGTATTGTGTGCAGTTTTGGTCGCCTTATCTGAGGAAGGGTGTTCTTGCCATGGAGGGAGTGCAGCGAAGATTCACCAGACTGATACCTGGGATGGCAGGAATGACGTATGAGGAGAGATTGGGTCGATTGGGCTTATATTCGCTGGAGTTTAGAAGAATGAGAGGTGATCTCATTGAAACTTATAAAATTCTAACAGGACTAGACAGACTAGATGCAGGAAGGATGTTCCCGATGGCCGGGGAGTCCAGAACCAGGGGTCACAGTCTAAGGATAAGGGGTAAGCCATTTAGGACAGAAATGAGGAGGAATTTCTTCACCCAGAGAGTGGTGAACCTGTGGAATTCTCTACCACAGAAGGCAGTAGAGGCCAGTTCATTAAATATATTCAAGAAGGAGTTGGATATATTTCTTAAGGCTAAAGGGATCAAGGGATATGGGGAGAAGGCAGGGACAGGGTACTGAGTTTGGATGATCAGCCATGATCGCATTGAATGGCGGAGCAGGCTCGAGGGGCCGAATGGCCGACTCCTGCTCCTATCTTCTATGTTTCTATGTTTCTATGTTTCTAAGTCCCACTCCAGGGACTTGAGCACAAAATCCAGAACGCACATATCTAATGCGCCTCGGGACGGCCCAGAGCGCTTCACAGCCAGTGAAGTACCTGTCGAAGGGTAGTCACTGCTGTTATGTAGAATTCAGCAAAGGAGGACCAAGAAATTGATGAAGAAAGGGAAAATAGAACAAGAGTAAACTAGCAAGAGACATAAAAACAGACTGTAAAATCTTCTATAGGTATGTAAAAAGGAAAAGATTAGCGAAAGTAAATGTGGGTCCCTTACAGGCTGAGAGAGGAGAAATTATAATGTGGACTAAGGAAATGGCAGAGAAATTAAACAAATACTTTGTGTCTGTCTTCACGGAAGAAGATGCAAAAAACTTCCCAGAAATAGTGGGGAAACCAAGGGTCTAGCGAGAATGAGGAACTGAAAGAAATTAGTATTAGTAAAAAAGTAGTACTGGAGAAATTAATGGGACAGAAAGCCAATAAATCTCCAGGACCTGATGGCCTACATCCTAGGGTTTTGAAAGAGGTGGCTATAGAGATAGTGGATACATTGGTTGTCATTTTCCAAAATTCCATAGATTCTGGAACGGTTCCCGCAGATTGGAAGGTGGCAAATGTAACCCCACTATTTAAGAAAGGAGGGAGAGAGAAAATGGAGAACTACAGGCCAGTTAGCCTGACATCAGTAGTAGGGAAAATGCTAGAATCTATTATTAGGGACTTGGGAACAGGGCACTTAGAAAATAATAGGATTGGGCAGAGTCAGCAGGGATTTAGAGTTTTTTCAGGTTGTAACTAGCAGAATAGGTAAGGGGGAACCAGTGGATGTGGTGTATTTGGATTTTCAGAAGGCATTCGATAAGGTGCCACACAAGAGATTATTAAACAAAATTAGGGCTCGTGGGATTGGGGGTAATATACTAGCATGGATTGAGGATTGGTTAACGGACAGGAAACAGAGAGTAGGAATAAACGGGTCATTTTCGGGTTGGCAGGCTGTAACTAGTGGGGTACCGCAAGGATCAGTGCTTGGGCCTCAGCTATTCACAATCTATATCAATGATTTGGACGAGGGGACCAAATGTAATAAATCCAAGTTTGCTGATGATACAAAGCTGGGTGGGAATGTAAGTTGTGAGGAGGATGCAAGGAGGCTTCAAGGGGATATAGACAGGGTAAGTGAGTGGGCAAGAACATGGCAAATGGAATATAATGTGGAGAAATGTGAAGTTACCCACTTTGGTAGGAAAAATAGAAAAGCAGAGTATTTTTTAAATGGTGAGAGATTGGGAAATGTTGGTGTTCAGAGGGACCTGGGTGTCCTTGTACACGAATCACTGAAAGTTAACATGCAGGTACAGCAAGCAATTAGGAAAGGAAATGGTGTGTTGGCCTTTATTACAAGAGGATTTGAGTATAAGAGTAAAGACGTCTTACTGCAATTATATAGGGCCCTGGTGAGACCACACCTGGAGTATTGTGGACAGTTTTGGTCTCCTTACCTAAGGAAGGATATACTTGCCATAGAGGGAGTGCAATGAAGGTTCACCAGACTGGTTCCTGGGATGGGGGGATTGTCCTATGAGGAGAGATTGAGTAGACTAGGCCTATATTCTCTAGAGTTTAGAAGAATGAGAGGTGATCTCATTGAAACATAGAAGATTCTGAGGGGGATTGACAGGGTAGATGCAGGGAGGGTGTTTCCCCCTGGCTGGGGAGTCTAGAACTAGGGGTCACAGCCTCAGGATAAGGGGTCGGCCATTTAGGACTGAGATGAGGAGAAATTTCTTCACTCAGAGGGTGGTGAATCTTTGGAATTCTCTGCCCCAGAGGGCTGTGGAGGCTCACAGTCGTTGAGTATATTCAAGGCCGAGATCGATAGATTTTTGGACTCTAGGGGAATCGAGGGATGCGGGGATCAGGCGGGAAAGTGGAGATGAGGTAGAAGATCAGCCATGATCTTATTGAATGGCGGAGCGGGCTCGAGGGGCCGAATGGCCGACTCCTGCTCCTATTTCTTATGTTCTTATGAAACGTGGCAGCCAATTTGCACAGCAAGCTCCCACAAATGCCCAGGTAATGTGTTTTTTTTAATGATGATGGTTGAGGGATAAATCTTGGCCCCAGGACACCGGGGAGAACTCCCCCCTGCTCCTCTTCGAAATAGTGGCCATGGGATCTTTTACGTCCACCTGAGAGGTTGGTGTTGAGGTGCTCTCCTTTCCAACACCAGCGACCACACTTTCATCAGTACAAAAGCACAATACTGCGGATGCTGGAAATCTGAAATAAAAACAGAAAATGCTGGAGATACTCAGCAGGTCAGGCAGCATCTGTGGAGAGAGAAACAGAGCTAACGTTTCAGGTCAGTGACCCTTCGTCAGAACACTTTAACCAGTGCTGTCCTGGGGGCGGGGCAGGGGGAGAGTGTCTCGGGGGGAGTGAGTCCCGGGGGCGGGGGGAGAGTGTCTCGGGGGGAGTGAGTCCCGGGGGCGGGGGGAGAGTGTCTCGGGGGGAGTGAGTCCCGGGGGCGGGGGGAGAGTGTCTCGGGGGGAGTGAGGCCCGGGGGCGGGGGCGGGGGGAGAGTGTCTCGGGGGGAGTGAGGCCCGGGGGCGGGGGGAGAGTGTCTCGGGGGGAGTGAGTCCCGGGGGCGGGGGCGGGGGGAGAGTGTCTCGGGGGGAGAGTGTCTCGGGGGGAGTGAGGGGCGGGGGCGGGGGGAGAGTGCCTCGGGGGAAGTGAGTCCCGGGGGCGGGGGGAGAGTGTCTCGGGGGGAGTGAGGCCCGGGGGCGGGGGGAGAGTGTCTCGGGGGGAGTGAGGCCCGGGGGCGGGGGGGAGAGTGTCTCGGGGGGAGTGAGGCCCGGGGGCGGGGGGAGAGTGTCTCGGGGGGAGTGAGTCCCGGGGGCGGGGGGAGAGTGCCTCGGGGGAAGTGTGTCCCGGGGGCGGGGGGAGAGTGCCTCGGGGGAAGTGAGTCCCGGGGGCGGGGGGAGAGTGTCTCGGGGGGAGTGAGTCCCGGGGGGAGTGAGTCCCGGGGGCGGGGGGAGAGTGTCTCGGGGGAAGTGAGTCCCGGGGGCGGGGGGAGAGTGTCTCGGGGGGAGTGAGTCCCGGGGGCGGGGGGAGAGTGTCTCGGGGGGAGTGAGTCCCGGGGGCGGGGGGAGAGTGTCTCGGGGGGAGTGAGTCCCGGGGGCGGGGGGAGAGTGTCTCGGGGGGAGTGAGTCCCGGGGGCGGGGGGAGAGTGTCTCGGGGGAGGTTCCGGGGGTGAGTTTGGGTCCGAGGGGGTGGGGTCTGGGGAGTGAGTCCCGGGGGGTCCCTGGGGAGTGTCTCGGCGGGTGTCCCAGGGGTCCCTGGGGTTGGGGGGGGGAACCAGGGGGGGTTGGGTCCGGGGTGGTGAGTCCCAGGGGTCCCTGGGGCAGGGGGACCGGGGGTGTTGGTCTGTGGGGGTGAGTCCCAGGGGTCCCTGGGGCAGGGGGACCGGGGGTGTTGGTCTGTGGGGGTGAGTCCCAGGGGTCCCTGGGGCAGGGGGACCGGGGGTGTTGGTCTGTGGGGGTGAGTCCCAGGGGTCCCTGGGGCAGGGGGACCGGGTGGGGTTGGGTCCGGGGGGGTGAGTCCCAGGGGGTGAGTCCCAGGGGTCCCTGGGGCGGGGGGACCGGGTGGGGTTGGGTCCGGGGTGGTGAGTCCCAGGGGGTGAGTCCCAGGGGAACCTGGGGTGGGGGGACCGGGTGGGGTTGGGTCCGGGGGGGTGAGTCCCAGGGGGTGAGTCCCAGGGGTCCCTGGGGCGGGGGGACTGGGTGGGGTTGGGTCCGGGGGGGTGAGTCCCAGCGGTCCCTGGGGCGGGGGGACCGGGGCGTGGGGTCTGTGGGGAGGTGTCCCGGGGGTATTCTGCAGTGGTTGGATCCAGGGGTTGAGTCTCGGGGGTCCCTGGGGCGGGGGAGGCCCTCGGTAACCACACTGCAGGGACAGACCCCTTACCTGCTCACCTTCTGTCGCACTCGAATACACCGCAGAACGGGTTCAGAAATAAACACTCAGAGATTCCTCCCGAGGGGCTGCGGGGGTTCCGGAACATTCATTCCTGTTAAAAACTAATATTTTGATTCAGATTCTCGACATTCTGATTCACCTTATTCATGACATCACAACAGGAAGTTAGAACGGGGACAAAGGTTCAAGAATCGTACCACGAATCCCCGAGAGCGATCAAAAACCTGGCCGCTGCGATGCCTCGCATGGCGGAACAGCAGGCGTCACCGGATAGGGATCAAGAGCTGGTCCACGCCTGCGGGAGCGAAGCGCTGACTAAAGGGGCGGTTGGGGGCGGAGGGTGGGGAAAAGGAAACTTTTTCTCCTGCAGTTGCAGTGAGCTGCCAGCGAGTGGCAGTGTCGCACTGCATTTCCCCCCCCTTTCACGGTATAACTCCCATCTCGTGCTCCGGCTCCCTGCCCGGACAGACAGACAATGAGCGGCCGCCGTGCAGGAGGGAGGACGGGATGAGAGCCCCCACCGGGGACGGGGGGGAGAGGGACAGAGAGAGGGAGAGGGGTAGGGGCACGATGGACAGGTGATGGAATCCCTTGGCGTCGCAATCAGAATCCTCGTTGCTGAGTGGAGGGAGATTTCTGTCTCTGGGCCGTGTTGTGCGGGGGGTGGGGGGGGGGTGTGGACCGTGTGGGGCAAAGGAGGGAGACGGGGGGCGATGGGGGGCACCGTACAGTGTGGGGGGGAGGTGGGGGGCATGCCACGTGCCATCAGCCCCCGGAGCGGGGGAGAAATGCCCTCAGACCAGGGGGGAGGCGGGGGGCGATGGGGGGCACTGTACAGCGGGGGGTTGGGGGGTGGTGGTGGTGTGGGGGGCGCGATCATCCCCCGGAGCGGGGGAGAAATGCCCTCAGACGGGGGGGCGCGATCCTGCTCTCGGTCTGACCCCGGCGAGTGGGCAATGCCAACCGATCACACACGCTGACCCACACACACACACAGAGTCCGGGCGAGAAGTGACCATCCAGAAATAGAGACCGACTCGCCACATGTCCGGATGAGCTACAAACCCAGTTAGTCCCTGTTCGTTGTATTAACGCATTTTATTGCCATAAAAAAAAAACCAACAATTTAAAGTCCTGATTTGATGGAGCTTTGTCCGTGAAAGTTAAAAGTGCTAAATATCCATACATTAGTGGGCGCCGGTGTTGCCGGGCGACCCCGGCTTCCCCCTGCGGGTCACACTGCACCGTCTCTGGGTGGCACGGGCACCGCCCCCCCGGTCGAGCGCTGCAAGGTGCGGATGGCCTCCAGCAGGAAGTCCTTCTGGTAGCTGGACAGCCCCATCTGGTTGATGATCTCCTTCATCTTCTCCATCTGCTCCGCCAGGCTGGCACAGCTCTCCAGCTGGCTGAGGTAGCGGGCGCACGTGCGGGTCCCCTCCGTCTCCGGGTCCGCCCCCTGCGACCGGGCCTTGGTGCAGGGCAGCTCGCGGAACGCCAGCACCTCGCTGATGTCGTAGCAGGACAGCATGTAGAGGCACTCACGGGTGGAGCAGAGCAGCTTGGTACAGTGTGGGACCTGAGGGGGGGGATCGGGTGGGGGGGGGGGTGCAAAGAGAAAGAAAGAAAGAACTTGCATTTCTCCAGCGCCTTTCACCACCTCAGGACGTCCCAAAGCGCTTTACACCCAATGAAGTACTTTTTTTGAATTGTGGGCACTGTTGTAATGTAGGAAATGCGGCAGTCAATTTGCGCACAGCAAGCTCCAATAGACAGCAATGTGATAAATGACCCGATCATCTGTTTTTAGTGATGGTGGTTGAAAGATAAATATTGGCCCGGGGAGCGCACCTGAGAGGGTAGACAGGGCCTCGGTTTAATGTCTCATCCGAAAGACGGCACCACCGACAGTGCAGCGCTCCCTCATTACTGCCCCTCCGACAGTGCGGCGCTCCCTCAGTACTGCCCCTCTGACAGTCCGGTGCTCCCTCAGTACTGCCCCTCAACAGTGCAGCACTCCCTCAGTACTGCCCCTCCGACAGTGCGGCGCTCCCTCAGGACTGCTCCTCCGACAGTGCGGCGCTCCCTCAGTACTGCCCCTCCGACAGTGCGGTGCTCCCTCAGTACTGCCCCTCTGACAGTGCAGCGCTCTTTCAGTACTGCCCCTCTGACAGTGCGGTGCTCCCTCAGTACTGCCCCTCCGACAGTACGGCACTCCCTCAGTACAGACCCTCCGACAGTGCAGGGCTCCCTCAGTACTGCCCCTCTGACAGTGCGGTGCTCCCTCAGTACTGCCCCTCCAACAGTGCGGCGCTCCCTCAGTACTGCCCCTCCGACATTGGGCCGGAGGCTCCCTCAGTACTGCCCCTCCGACAGTGCAGCACTCCCTCAGTACTGCCCCTCCGACAGTGCGGCGCTCCCTCAGTACTGCCCCTGCGACAGTGCGGCGCTCCCTCAGTACTGCCCCTCCGACAGTGCGGCGCTCCCTCAGTACTGCCCCTCCGACAGTGCGGCGCTCCCTCAGTACTACCCCTCTGACAGTGCGGCGCTCCCTCAGTACTGCCCCTCCGACAGTGCGGCGCTCCCTCAGTACCGCCCCTCCGAAAGTGCGGCGCTCCCTCAGTACTGCCCCTCCGACAGTGCGGCACTCCCTCAGTACTGCCCCTCCGACAGTGCGGCACTCCCTCAGTACTGCCCCTCCGACAGTGCGGCACTCCCTCAGTACTGCCCCTCCGACAGTGCGGCACTCCCTCAGTACTGCCCCTCCGACAGTGCGGCACCCCCTCAGTACTGCACTGAGAGTGTCCGTTACCCGAGGCACCAGCGCATTACCCAGCCGCTCCTGTGCAGACAACTCTCGGTTGGTGCCATGAAGCTGCAACGAAGGTGGGTATTGCCGCTGATAGCGGAGAAACTCCATGTCCCGGGGGATGGAGGGACGCAGAGAGCACTTTAAATATCTCCACATCTTAGAATGACACAGCACATAAGGAGACCATTCGGCCCATCGTGCCTGTGCCGGCTCTTTGAACGAGCCCTCCAATTAGTCCCACGCCCCTACTCTTTTGAACACCCTTATTAAGTCCCACTTAACTTTCTCTGCTCTAAGGAGAACAATCCCAGCTTCTCCAGTCTCTCCACATAACTGAAGTCCCTCATCCCTGGTACCATTGTAGTAAATCTCCTTGAGGAGACCGAGTGCCTAATGCCAAGTGCCGTGTGTTGAGCGCCGCGTGCCATGCGCCGAGTGCCGAGTGCCGTACGCCGAGTGCCGTGTGCCGAGTGCCGTGTGCCGAACGCCAGGTGCCGAGTGCCGTGTGCCGAGTGCCGAGTGCCGAACGCCAGGTGCCGAGTGCCGTGTGCCGAGTGCCGAACGCCAGGTGCCGAGTGCCGTGTGCCAAGTGCCGAGTGCCGTGTGCCAAGTGCCGAACGCCAGGTGCCGAGTGCCGTGTGCCGAGTGCCGAGTGCCGAACGCCAGGTGTCGAGTGCCGTGTGCCGAGTGCCGTGTGCCGAGTGCTGAGTGCCGAACGCCAGGTGCCGAGCGCCGAACGCCAGGGGCCGAGTGCCGAGAGTGGAACGCTGAGTGCCGAGTGCCGAATGCCGAGTGCCTACCTGGACGTACAGCTTGATGAAGAAAGCGCTGCCTTTCGGGAACCCTGGCAGTCGCCCTCCCGCTCCGCACCCACAGCCGTGGACCTCCTTACTGAAATCGCTGACTTGGGAGAGCACCAGGGAATGGTTCAGCCCACACCAGATATCCATCGGCCTCTTCAGATAGGGCACCTGGGGAGACCAACAGTCAGCAATGAACCAAGAGGGCCGATCAGCCCACCGCCCTCCCCTCACACAGACCCCCCGCGGGCAGGAATCTCCCCACCGCCCTCCGCCCACAGACCCCCCGCGGGCAGGACTCTCCCCACCGCCCTCCGCCCACAGACACCCCGCAGTGGGGGACACTCCCATTGCCCACAGACCCCCCGCGGGCAGGCTCTCCCCACCGCCCTCTGCCCACAGACCCCCCGCAGGCAGAATACATAAGAACATAAGAAATAGGAGCAGGAGTCGGCCATTTAGCCCCTCGAGCCTGCTTCGCCATTCAATAAGGTCATGGCTGATCATCTACCTCACCTCCACTTTCCTGCACTATCCCCATATCCTCGATTCCCTTAATATTAAAAAAATCTATCGATCTCTATCTTGAATATACTCAACGACTGAGCCTCCACAGCCCTCTGGGGCAGAGAATTCCAAAGATTCACCACCCTCTGAGTGAAGAAATTCCTCCTCATCTCAGTCCTAAATGGCCGACCCCTTATCCTGAGACTGTGACCCCTGGTTCTAGACTCCCCAGCCAGGGGAAACATCCTCCCTGCATCTACCCTGTCAAGCACTGTAAGAATTTTGTATCTTTCAATGAGATCACCTCTCATTCTTCTAAACTCTAGAGAATATAGGCCTAGTCTACTCAATCTCTCCTCATAGGACAGTCCCCCCATCCCAGGAACCAGTCTGGTGAACCTTCGTTGCACTCCCTCTATGGCAAGTATATCCTTCCTTAGGTAAGGAGACCGAAACTGTACACAATACTCCAGGTGTGGTCTCACCAGGGCCCTATATAATTGCAGTAATCCCAATACTCCCCACCTACCCAGGGTTTAGACAGAGTCAGGCTGGATGACCCCCCCACAATCCCCACCCCGGACTGTGTGCACGTGTATTTAGATTTCCAAAAAAGCCTTCGATAAGGTACCGCACAGTAAACTCCTGACTAAGGTCAGAACATGTGGAGTTGGGAGACAGGTAACAGAATGGCGAGCAAGCTGGCGACACAACAGAAAACAGAGAGTAAGGGGTTAAAGGTAGTTACTAAAAGGGTGGGAAATGGTGTTCCACAGGGATCGGTGCTGGGGCCACTGTTGTCCACTATTTACATAAACCATTTGGACTCGGCAATCGAAAGAACAATTTCAAAATTTGCAGATGACACCAAACTGGCAGGGCGGGGTGTAGTTTATACAGAGGAGTACGGTGACAAAATACAGGAAGGCATTAATAAATTTGCAGAATGGGCACGTAATTGTCAAATTAACTTCAATATAGATAAGTGTGAGGTCGTGCATTTAGGTAGGAAGAATAAGCAGGCCACATACTGCTTGAAAACTGAGAGTCTAAATGGGGCACAGGGATCTGGGGATACAGACACACAGATCACTAAAGGTAGCGATGCAGGTTACACACTACACCATCCCATCAAACACTCCCAGGGCAGGTACAGCACAGGTTAGATACAGAGTAAAGCTCCCTCTACACTGTCCCATCAAACACTCCCAGGGCAGGTACAGCACGGGGTTAGATACAGAGTAAAGCTCCCTCTACACCATCCCATCAAACACTCCCAGGGCAGGTACAGCACGGGTTAGATACAGAGTAAAGCTCCCTCTACACTGTCCCATCAAACACTCCCAGGGCAGGTACAGCACGGGGTTAGATACAGAGTAAAGCTCCCTCTACACCATCCCATCAAACACTCCCAGGGCAGGTACAGCACGGGTTAGATACAGAGTAAAGCTCCCTCTACACTGTCCCATCAAACACTCCCAGGGCAGGTACAGCACGGGTTAGAAAGAGTAAAGCTCCCTCTACACTGTCCCATCAAACACTCCCAGGGCAGGTACAGCACGGGTTAGATACAGAGTAAAGCTCCCTCTACACTGTCCCATCAAACACTCCCAGGGCAGGTACAGCACGGGTTAGATACAGAGTAAAGCTCCCTCTACACTGTCCCATCAAACACTCCCAGGGCAGGTACAGCACGGGTTAGATACAGAGTAAAGCTCCCTCTACACTGTCCCATCAAACACTCCCAGGGCAGGTACAGCACGGGTTAGATACAGAGTAAAGCTCCCTCTACACCATCCCATCAACACTCCCCGGGCAGGTACAGCACGGGTTAGATACAGAGTAAAGCTCCCTCTACACTGTTCCATCAAACACTCCCAGGGCAGGTACAGCACGGGTTAGATACAGAGTAAAGCTCCCTCTACACCATCCCATCAAACACTCCCAGGGCAGGTACAGCACGGGTTAGATACAGAGTAAAGCTCCCTCTACACCATCCCATCAAACACTCCCAGGGCAGGTACAGCACGGGGTAGATACAGAGTAAAGCTCCCTCTACACTGTCCCATCAAACACTCCCAGGGCAGGTACAGCACGGGGTTAGATACAGAGTAAAGCTCCCTCTACACTGTCCCATCAAACACTCCCAGGGCAGGTACAGCACAGGTTAGATACAGAGTAAAGCTCCCTCTACACCATCCCATCAAACACTCCCAGGGCAGGTACAGCACGGGTTAGATACAGAGTAAAGCTTCCTCTACACTGTCCCATCAAACACTCCCAGGGCAGGTACAGCACGGGTTAGATACAGAGTAAAGCTCCCTCTACACTGTCCCATCAAACACTCCCAGGGCAGGTACAGCACGGGTTAGATACAGAGTAAAGCTGCCTCTACACTCTCCCATCAAACACTCCCAGGGCAGGTACAGCACGGGGTTAGATACAGAGTAAAGCTCCCTCTACACTGTCCCATCAAACACTCCCAGAGCAGGTACAGCACGGGTTAGATACAGAGTAAAGCTCCCTCTACACTGTTCCATCAAACACTCCCAGGGCAGGTACAGCACGGGGTTAGATACAGAGTAAAGCTCCCTCTACACTGTCCCATCAAACACTCCCAGGGCAGGTACAGCACGGGTTAGATACAGAGTGAATCTCCCTCTACACTGTCCCATCAAACACTCCCAGGGCAGGTACAGCACGGGTTAGATACAGAGTAAAGCTCCCTCTACACTGTCCCATCAAACACTCCCAGGGCAGGTACAGCACGGGGTTAGATACATAAGAACATAAGAAGTAGGAGCAGGAGTAGGCCATACGGCCCCTCGGGCCTGCTCCGCCATTCAATTGGATCATGGCTGATCCAAACCTAGACTCACATCCACTTAATAACAACAGAAAATGCTGGAAAAACTCAGCAGATCAGGCAACATCCGTGGAGAGAAATTTGAGTTGACGTTTCGGGTCGAACCCTCCTTCAAAACTAGAACGAAAAGAAACTAGATCGAAGGCAGGGCTGCGATCGGACAAAAGAATAAAAGAAACAAAAGAAGTAAAAGAGATTAGAAGCTAGACGAGATAGTAATAGGCTGGGATTAGGTGTAAAGTGTACTGGCAGGGCAAACGATAGCTGCCAGGTGTGAGAGAGAAACAAAAGGAAAGCGGGGGGGGGGGGAAAGGAGTGGAAAAATTACAAGAAAAAATGAAATGGGGGCCGAGCTTATGATCTGAAATTGTTGAACTCGATATTGAGTCCGGAAGGCTGCAGACTGCCTAATCGGAAGATGAGGTGCTGTTCCTCGAGTTTACGTTGAGCTTCCGTGGTACAATACAAAAGGCCGGGGACGGTGAGGTCCGAGTGGGAATGGAGCGGTGAATTAAAATGACAGGCGACCGGAAGCTCGGGGTCACCCTTACGGACTGAACGGAGGTGTTCCACAAAGCGGTCACCCAATCTGCGTTTGGTCTCCCCAATGTAGAGGAGACCGCATCGTGAGGACATCCACTTCCCTGCCCTCTCCCCGTAACCCCTAATTCCCTTATCTGCTAGGAAACTGTCTATCTCCATTTTAAATTTATTTAATGTCGCAGCTTCCACAGCTCTCTGGGGCAGCAAATTCCCTAGATTTACCACCCTCTGAGTGAAGAAGTTTCTCCTCATCTCAGTTTTGAAAGGGCAGCCCCTTATTCTAAGATTATGCCCCCTAGTTCTAGTCTCACCCATCAGTGGAAACATCCTCACTGCATCCACCCGATCAAGTCCCCTCACAATCTTATATGTTTCGATAAGATCGCCTCTCATTCTTCTGAACTCCAATGAGTAGAGTCCCAACCTACTCAACCTTTCCTCATACGTCAACCCCCTCATCTCCAGAATCAACCGAGTGAACCTTCTCTGAACCGCCTCAAGAGCAAGTATATCTTTTCTTAAATATGGAAACCAAAACTGCACGCAGTATTCCAGGTGTGGCCTCACCAATACCCTGTATAACTGAAGCAAGACTTCCCTGCTTTTATACTCCATCCTCCTTGCAATAAAAGCCAAGATTCCATTGGCCCTCCTGATCACCTGCTGTACCTGCATACTAACCTTCTGTGTTTCATGCACCAGGACCCCCAGATCCCTTTGTACTGTAGCACTTTGCAGTTTCTCTCCATTTAGATAATAACTTGCTCTTTGATTTTTTCTGCCAAAGTGCATAACCTCACACTTTCCAACATTATATTCCATCTGCCAAATTTCTGCCCCCTCACTTAGCCTGTCTATGTCCTTTTGCAGGTTTTTTATGTCCTCCTCACTCACTGCTTTCCCTCCCACCTTTGTATCATCGGCAAACTTGGATATGTTGCACTTGGTCCCCTCCTCCAAATCGTTAATATAGATTGTAAAGAGTTGGGATCCCAGCACTGACCCCTGTGGAACACCACTAGTTACTGATTGCCAACCCGAGAATGAACCATTTATCCCAACTCTCTGTTTTCTGTTAGATAGCCAATCTTCCACCCATGCCAGTATATTACCCCCAATCCCGTGATTTCTTATCTTGATCAGTAATCTTTTGTGTGGCACCTTGTCAAATGCCTTTTGGAAGTCCAAATACACCACATCCACTGGTTCCCCTTTATCCACCCTGTTTGTTACGTCCTCAAAGAATTCGAGCAAATTTGTCAAACATGACTTCCCCTTCATAAAACCATGCTGACTCTGTCTGATTAAATTATGCTTATCCAAATGTCCTGTTACTGCTTCCTTAATAATGGACTCCAACATTTTACCAACCACAGATGTTAGGCTAACTGATCTATAGTTTCCAGCCTTTTGTCTGCCTCCCTTTTTAAATAAGGGCGTTACATTAGCAGTTTTCCAATCTGCTGGGACCTTTCCTGAATCCAGGGAGTTTTGGAAAATTACCACCAATGCATCCGCAATCCCTACTGCTACTTCTCTCAAGACCCTAGGATGTAAGCCATCAGGTCCAGGGGATTTATCCGCCTTAAGTCCCATTATCTTACCAAGTACCGCCTCCTTAGTGATTTTAATCGTGTTTAGCTCCTCCCCCCCATAGCCCCTGTTTGTCCAGTGTCATAGAGTCATAGAGTCATAGGCCTAGAAATTGAGTTTTGGCTTAGCCAGGGCTTTAGCGCCGGAAGTTAGTGCCGGTGCTAAGTCCCCCTGCGCGCGCCAAAAATTCAGCAGGGCCGCGCCCAAACGGCTGCCGGCGCTACTGAAGGGTCTTAGCGGCGGTAAATCGGCGCTAACTGCCGTTTCGCGCCGCAATTCCGGCGCTGCGGCACCCGATGCGGTGCGGCAGGCTCGGGAAGTGCAGGCCTCCTCCTTCCCTTAAGGAGGAGCTGCCTGCACCCGATCGCGGCCCGCGAAAATATTTTAAAAAATGAGCCCGGCACCTCGGACAAGTGCCGGGCTTGCTTCTGTTCCGGGGGGGGGGCGGGGGGAAGTCCGGGGAGGGAGCTGCGGCCAGGCGGCCGGCGGGAAAGCGGCCGGCCGCCGCGGGGCCTTTAATGCGCCGGCGCAAAGACTCGTAAGACTCTGTTGCCAGAGTCTTAGTTGCGGCTGTCACGGGCGAGGCGGCCGCAACTGAATTTCGGCGCTGGGGCCCGTCGGCATGGCAACCGGGACGCTGCGCACACCGATGACGTCATCGGTGCCGGCGCAGCGCTACCGGTCTACCGCGGCGTAAGGGCCCCAGGCGATTTCGGCGCCGGCGCCAAATGCAGCGCTAGGCCCTCTAGCGCCGCAAAATCGGCGCTAAGGGCACTCAATTTCTAGGCCATAGAGTTTTACAGCACAGAAAGAGGCCCTTCGGCCCATCGTGTCTGCGCCGCCCATCCCTCCCTGTCCAGTCTAATCCCATTTTCCAGCATTTGGTCCATAGCCTTGTATGCAATGGCATTTCAAGTGCTCATCCAAATGCTTCTTGAATGTTGTGAGGGTTCCTGCCTCCACCACCCTTTCAGGCAGAGAGTTCCAGCTTCCAACCACCCTCTGGGTGAAAAAGTTCCTCCTCAAATCCCCCCTAAATCTCCTGCCCCTTACCCTGAATCTGTGCCCCCTTGTTATTGACCCCCCTACTAAGGGGAAAAGTTCCTCTTTATCTACCCTATCTATGCCCCTCATCATTTTGTACACCTCAATCAGGTCCCCCCTCAGCCTCCTTTGCTCCAAGGAAAACAACCCCAGCCTGTTGAGTCTTTCTTCATAGCTGAGGCGCTCCATCCCAGGTAACATCCTGGTGAATCTTCTCTGCACCCTCTCCAAAGCAATCACATCCTTCCTATAGTGAGGCGACCAGAACTGCACACAGTACTCCAGCTGTGGCCTCACCAGCGTTTTGTACAGCTCCATCATAACCTCCCTGCTCTTATATTCTATGCCTCGGCTAATGAAGGCAAGTATCCCATATGCCTTTTTAACCACCTTATCTACCTGTTCCGCTGCCTTCAGGGATCTATGTACATGTACACCAAGGTCCCTCTGACCCTCTGTACTTCCTAGGGTCCTACCACTCATTGTGTATTCCCTTGCCTTATTTGTCCGTCCAAAATGCATCACCTCGCACTTTTCCGGGTTAAATTCCATTTGCCACTTTTCCGCCCATCTGACCAACCCGTTAATATCGTCCTGTAGCCTGAGGCTTTCCTCCTCGCAATTTACCACCCCACCAATTTTCGTGTCATCCACGAACTTACTGATCATACCCTTTACATTCTCATCCAAATCATTAATGTAGATCACAAACAGCAAGGGACCCAGCACCGATCCCTGAGGTACCCCACTGGACACAGGCTTCCAGTCACAAAAGCAACCTTCGACCATCACCCTCTGCCTCCTGCCACTCAGCCAGTTTAGGATCCAACGCGCCAAGGCCCCCTGGATCCCATGGGCTCTTACCTTCTTGACCAGTCTCCTATGCAGGACCTTGTCAAAAGCTTTACTGAAGTCCATGTAAACCACATCCACAGCATTTCCCTCATCCACACACCTAGTCACCCCCTCGAAAAATTCAATCAGATTGGTCAGACATGATTTACCCTTGACAAAGCCATGCTGACTATCCCCGATTAATCCTTGCCTCTCCAAGTGTTGGGATATTTTTAGTGTCCTCTACTGTAAAGACTGATACAAAATATTTGTTCAGCATTTTTGCCATCTCCATTTTCCCCACCACTAATTTCCCAGTCTCGTCTTCTAAGGGACCAACGTTCACTTCAGCCACCCTTTTTCTTTTTATATAACTGTAGAAACACTTGCTATGTAGGAATTAACGAATTCCTACGAATAACGGGGATCGACGCAACTCAACGGAGATTCCACGAGGACTGCCTGGGCAGTCCCGTGGTTTGCGACGTGACGTCATCGCGTTTGCCCGCGTTTTCCCGCGCTCTTAAAGGGGCCACGCCCCGTACATGCAAAGTCTATATACAAAACACAGTAATGCCTAACACAATGGTACAGGCTTAGGCTGGTGTTAGAACATCGTTAAAGAGAATTATATCAAATCAAATCAACTTTTATTGTCATTGTTAGTGCACAAGTGCAGTACAACGAAATGTAGGCTTGTGGCTCCCGAGAGTGTACAATTTGGATTAGGACACTTAAACATTTCAACATACATTTGTACATATATATTAGCATAAATATGACCATAATAAAGTGCATTGGCAGATGTGCAGGCTTTAGTGTTTATTTGTGGAGTTCAGTAGGATGACAGCCCTGGGAAAGAAGCTGTTCCTAAATCTGGTCGTACGGGTGCGAATGCATCTGTAGCGTCTTCCAGATGGTAGGAGGGCGAACAGACTGTGGCTGGGGTGGGTAGGGTCTTTGACCGTGCCCTCCGTAGGCAGCGTTTCTGATATATATGTTCTATGGTCGGTAGCCGGGTGCCGGTAATGCGTTGGGCAGTTTTGACTACCCGCTGCAGGGCTTTCCGGTCATGGGAGCTACAGCTGCCGTACCATACCGTGATACAGTTTGTCAGGATGCTCTCTATAGTGCAGCGGTAGAAGTTAGAGAGGATCAGGGGTGACAGATTACATCCCTTCAGCCTCCTCAAGAAATATAGGCGCTGCTGGGCCTTCTTCACCAGAAAGGAGGTGTTGAGAGACCAGGAGAGGTCTTCCGTGATGTGGACTCCGAGGAACTTAAAGCTGGCCACCCTTTCCACCTCCGCCCCATTGATGTGGATGGGGGTGTGACTTCCGCCTTTGGACTTCCTGAAGTCCACAATTATTTCCTTTGTTTTCTTGGTGTTAAGGGCCAGGTTGTTGTCGGCGCACCACTTCACGAGATGCTGGACAGTTAGCCAGAGTCATTCAGTGGTTCTGCCATATGCGCCCCCCCCAGAATTCGCTTTAACGGACAAAGTCAAATGGTGAGGGGGTCTGACAAGCCTGTCAGAACGACTCCTGTACTCTCGAGGCGGAGGCTGCTGGTCGTCTGGCAGTCTGGCGGGCGGTCGCACTTGGTCTGCCGTAACGACGATGGGTGGCCGACCCCGTCTCGGCGGTTGTGCTGTCTCGACGGGGCGGTCGAGGTCTAAATGTGCTGGCTTTAAGCGGTCGACCGAAATGTGGTCCGGTTTACCACCGACATCTACCGTGAAGGTTTTGTCCCCTGCTTCCAACACGCGGAAGGGACCGGTATATGGGGCCTTGAGCGGATCCCTATGTGCATCATGGCGAATAAAAACATATTCAGCCTTGTGAAGCTCCGTGGGAACGTGTGACCTCTGCGGCCCGTGGTGCGAAGTGGGCACCGGTGCGAAACATCTGGCCGCCTCTTGGTGACTAGCAAGCTGGGCAGACGCGGACAATGGCTCCGTCGATGTTGGTAGGAAGTCCCCCGGGACTCGCAGCGGCTGACCATACACAAGCTCCACTGATGAAGAGTGAAGGTCTTCTTTGGGGGCCGCGCGAAGGCCCAACAGGACCCACGGTAGCTTGTCTGCCCATCCAGCGTCCTGGAGGCTGGCCCTCAGGGCGGCTTTCATTGACCGGTGGAAGCGTTCGCAGAGGCCATTCGCCTGTGGGTGGTAGACTGTGGTGCGGTGTAATTTGACACCGAGTCCTTGGGCCACTGCATTCCAGAGTTCGGAGGAAAACTGCGGTCCCCTGTCTGACGAAATATCTGCGGGCACTCCGAAACGGGCGATCCAGGAGGAAATGAACGCCCTGGCCACGTCCGCCGAAGTAGTGGATGACAGGGGGACCGCCTCTGGCCATCTGGTGGTGTGGTCAACCATGGTCAGGATGTGTGAAAAACCATGGGAGGGTGGGAGTGGTCCTACCAGGTCCACGTTGACGTGGTCAAAACGTCGCTCCGGAACTGTGAAGGCGGCCAACGGAGCTTTGATGTGGCGCTGTACCTTGGCCTTTTGGCAGACCACGCAGCTGTTGGCCCAGTCACGGACATCTTTATGCATGCCATGCCACACAAATTTTGCTGACATCAGTTTCTGAGAGGCCTTCATTCCAGGGTGTGACAACCCATGTATGGCGTCGAACACTTTGCGGCGCCAGACGACCGGCACGACAGGGCGAGGATCCTGTACGGAGATGTCACACAACAGCGTGGTACCTGCCGAATGGAACTTGACGTCAGCCAACTGGAGGCCAGTGATGGCCGTTCTGTAAGCCTGGACTTCCGGGTCTGAGGCTTGGTCCGCTGCCATGAGGGCGTAGTCGATGCCCAAATGAACCATATTGACGATCGCGCGGGAGAGGCAGTCTGCCACCAGGTTGTCCTTACCGGCCACGTGCCGTATATCCGTGGTGAATTCGGATATGTAGGTCAGTTGACGCTGCTGTCGGGCTGACCACGGTTCGGCGGTCTTGGACATTGCAAAGGTCAGCGGCTTATGGTCCACAAAGGCGGTGAAAGGACGTCCTTCCAGCAGGAACCGAAAATGGCAGATGGCCAGAAAAAGGACGAGCAACTCCCGGTCGAACGTGCTGTATGCTCTCTCGTTCTGCCGTAGTTGACGGCTGAAGAATGCCAACGGCTGCCACGTCCCATTCACCCACTGCTGTTGCACGGCACCGACTGCGTAGTCCGACGCGTCGGTGGTGAGGGCGATGGTGGCTCCTGGCAGCGGGTGCGCCAGCATAGTCGCGTTGGCTAAGGTGCTTTTGGTGTCGGCGAACGCTTGGGCCATGTCCTCCGTCCAGTCTACCGGGTCCTTGCCAGTCTTGCCCTTGAGGGCCTCGTACAGGGGCTGCATGAGTAGTGCTGCCTTAGGCACGAAACGGTGGTAAAAGTTTACCATGCCTCGGAATTCCTGCAGGGCCTTTATGTTCTGTGGGCGTGGAAAGGATGTCACCGCCTCTACCTTCGAAGGTAAAGGAACCGCTCCCTCTGTGGTGATGCGATGCCCCAGGAAGTCAATTTGGTGCAGGCCAAACTGACACTTGGCCGGGTTGATAATCAGGCCGTGTTGGCTGAGGCATCGAAAAAGGGTGCATAGGTGACAGGTATGTTCTGCCTTAGTAGGACTGGCAATTAGAATATCATCCAGGTAGACGAAGAGGAACTTGAGGTCCCGCAGCACGGAGTCCATCAGGCGTTGGAAAGCCTGGGCGGCGTTCTTTAACCCAAACGGCATCCGTAAAAACTCGAAGAGGCCGAATGGGGTGATGACTGCGGTCTTCTGGACGTCTTGTGGATGAACTGGGACCTGGTGGTAGCCCCGGATGAGGTCGACTTTTGAGAACACGGTGTTCCCTGCCAAATGGGCAGAGAAATCCTGGATATGGGGGATCGTGTACCGATCGGGAGTGGTGGCGTCGTTTAGTCGTCGATAGTCGCCGCATGGCCGCCATCCGCCACCAGGCTTCGGGACGATATGGAGGGGTGAAGACCAGGGACTATTCGACCGGCGAATAATCCCTAACCGTTCCATGGTTGCGAACTCCGCCTTTGCGACTGACAGCTTGCCAGGTTCCAGGCGCCAGGCCCGCGCGTAGACCAGGGGGCCGTTGGTGGTGATGTGGTGTTCCACATCGTGTTTCGTGGCTGTGGAGGAGAACGTGGGTCTTGTCAGGTTGGGGAATTCGCCGAGCAGGCAAGCGAACTCATCAGGAGTCGGGAACGCACAGGAGACGGTGCGCGACGTAGTGTTACTGCGGTAACACGGAAGAGAATTAAAAGTTGCTGCGTTGATCAGCCACCGGTTCCTAACGTCGACCAGGAGGCTGTTGGCGCACAGGAAATCCGCGCCGAGGAGGGGATGGGAAACTTTGGCCGTAACAAACTCCCAGTGAAAACGTTGCCCCCCGAGGCACAACTCCACTCGCCGTCTGCCAAAGGTCCGAATTGTTCCGCCATTGGCCGCTTCAAGGGCGGGGCCGTGATTCCCCGTCTGCACATCGAGGGCGGACGCGGGTAAAATGCTGCACTGCGCTCCGGTGTCGCACAGAAAACAACGACCGGAGAGAGTATCAGTGATGAAGAGCAATTTTCCAGCGTTGCCGATCGCCATCGCGGCCGCGGGGTGCCCGTTAGACCCGTTCCTCAGTGGTCGCAGTGTCAGTTGTTGTTTTTTTTGGTGAAAACTGCAGGGAGGGCGGCAACGCCTCGCCTTCGCGCTGAACTGCACGTGGTAGAAACACAGCCCAGCAGGCTGACGAGCTGGGGCGGCGTCTGCGGGGGATGGGTGCCTCGTGGCGGCGCAGTACTGCCGAGTTACAGCGAAAATTTTGTCAGCCTCCGCAGCGAGTGTTGCGCAGTCTTCAGTTTCAGATCTGGCCAGGGCAGCTTGTACCTGTTCAGGCAGTTGGCTGAGGAAAATCTCGCGGAATAGGAAACATTCCCGTTCTGAGCCCAGGAGTGTGAGCATTTGGCTCATCAACTCTGAAGGCTTGGAGTCCCCGAGCCCGGGCATAGCAAGTAATCGACGGGCGCACTCCGATTTTGTGAGCCCAAAAACCTGCAGTAACCGCGCTTTGAGGGTTTCATACTTGTGCTCCGTTGGGGGGTTTTCGAGGAGGCTGACGATCCGAGAGGCGGTAGAGCTGTCGAGTGCGGAGACCACATAAAGGTACTTGGTCTGATCCACATCGATGTTCCTCAGGGCGAACTGGGCCTCGACCTGAATAAACCACGAGGGCGCTTGCTGCTCCCAGAACTGCGGTAGCTTTAGTGAAACGGCGTTTGCTTCCATGCTGTGCTCTTCTTTTGTGAAAACGTTCACAAAAACGGGGTCACCAATGTAGGAATTAACGAATTCCTACGAATAACGGAGATCGACGCAAGAGAACAATCAAACAGGTCTTTACTCAACGGAGATGCCACGAGGACTGACTGGGCAGTCCCGTGGTTTGAGACGTGACGTCATCGCGTTTGCTCGCGTTTTCCCGCGCTCTTAAAGGGGCCACGCCCCGTACATGCGAACTCTATATACAAAACACAGTAATGCCTAACACAATGGTACAGGTTTAGGCTGGTGTTAGAACATCGTTAAAGAGAATTATATACAGTTAGCCAGAGTCATTCAGTGGTTCTGCCACAGCTATCTGTTTTTATATTTTTTGCTAGTTTACTTTCATAATCTATCTTCCCTTTCTTAATTAATCTTTTAGTTATTCTTTGCTGGCTTTTAAATGCTTCCCAATCTTCTATCCTCCCACTAGATTTAGCTACTTTATATGCCCTTGTTTTCAATCGGATACTATCCTTTATTAATTTAATTAGCCACGGATGGCTGTCTTTTCTTTTACGCCCCTTTTTCCTCAGTGGAATATATTTTTCTTGAAAGTTGTGAAATATCTCCTTGAATGTACACCACTGCTCATGTACCGTCTTACACCTTAATCTATTTTCCCAGTCCACTTTAGTCAACTCTGCTCTCAAACCTTCATAGTCTCCTTTATTTAAGCTTAGTACGCTGGTTTGAGATCCAACTCTCTCACCCTCCAACTGAATTTGGAATTCAACCATGTTATGGTCACTCATTCCAAGGGGATCCTTTACTAGGACATTTTTTATTAATCCTGTCTCATTACACAGGACCAGATTGCCTGCCCCCTGGTTGGTTCAGTAACATACTGCTCAAGGAACCCGTCCCTAATGCACTCTATGAACTCTTCCTCAAGGCTGCCCTGCCCAATTTGATTTGTCCAGTCAATATGAAAGTTAAAATCCCCCATGATTATAGCTGTTCCCTTATTACAAGCCCCAACTATTTCCTGATTTATACTCCGACCAACAGAGTTGCAACTGTTAGGAGGCCTATAGACTACGCCCACTAGTGACTTTTACCCCTTATTATTCCTTATCTCCACCCAAACTGTTTCACTATCCTGATCCTTTAACCCAATATCATTTCTCACTATTGCAGTGATTCCATCCTTTATTAACATAGCCACCCCACCTCCCTTTCCTTCCTGTCTGTCCTTCCTAATTGTCAAATACCCTTGGATGTTTAGTTCCCAGTCATGGTCACCTCGCAGCCATGTGTCTGTAATGGCCACCAGATCATACTCATGTGTAGTTATTTGTACCGTCAACTCGTCTATTTTGTTACGAATGCTGCGTGCATTCAGATAAAGAACTTTTAAATATGTTTTGTGACAATTTAATCCTGCTTTTACCCCCTTTACTACTTTATCTTTATCTTTATACATTCTGTCCCTTCCTGACATGCTCTGGTTTTTAATTCCCCCACTGCTACCTTGCTCTGTTGCCTTCTCCGCTGACATTTTTATTTTTCGCTCTCTTGAAATCTCTCCCCCACTAATTAGTTTAAAGCCCTCACTACAGCCCTAGTTATTTGATTCGCCAGGATTCTAGTCAAGCTCCTCCAAGAGTAAAGCTCCCTCTACACTGTCCCATCAAACACTCCCAGGGCAGGTACAGCACGGGTTAGATACAGAGTAAAGCTCCCTCTACACTGTCCCATCAAACACTCCCAGGGCAGGTACAGCATGTGTTAGATACAGAGTAAAGGTCCCTCTACACTGTCCCATCAAACACTCCCAGGGCAGGTACAGCATGTGTTAGATACAGAGAAAAGGTCCCTCTACACTGTCCCATCAAATACTCCCAGGGCAGGTACAGCACGGATTAGATATAGAGTAAAGCTCCCTCGACACTGTCCCATTAAACACTCCCAGGGCAGGTACAGCACGGGTTAGATACAGAGTAAAGCTCCCTCTACACTGTCGCATCAAACACTCCCAGGGCAGGTACAGCACGGGTTAGATACAGAGTAAAGCTCCCTTTAAACTGTCCCATCAAACACTCCCAGGGCAGGTACAGCACGGGTTAGATACAGAGTAAAGCTGCCTCTACACTGTCCCATCAAACACTCCCGGGGCAGGTACAGCACGGGTTAGATACAGAGTAAAGATCCCTCTACGTTGTCCCATCAAACACTCGCGGGGCAGGTACAGCACGGGTTAGATACAGAGTAAAGCTCCCTCTACACTGTCCCATCAAACACTCCCAGGGCAGGTACAGCACGTGTTAGATACAGAGTCAAGCTCCCTCTACACTGTCCCATCAAACACTCCCAGGGCAGGTACAGCACGGGGTTAGATACAGAGTAAAGCTCCCTCTACACTGCCCCATCAAACACTCCCAGGGCAGGTACAGCACGGGTTAGATACAGAGTAAAGCTCCCTCTACACTGTCCCATCAAACACTCCCAGGGCAGGTACAGCACGGGTTAGATACAGAGTAAAGATCCCTCTACACTGTCCCATCAAACACTCCCGGGGCAGGTACAGCACGGGTTAGATACAGAGTAAAGCTCCCTCTACACTGTCCCATCAAACACTCCCAGGGCAGGTAAAGCACGGGTAAGATACAGAGTAAAGCTCCCTCTACACTGTCCCATCAAACACTCCCAGGGCAGGTACAGCACGGGTTAGATACAGAGTAAAGCTCCCTCTACACTGTCCCATCAAACACTCCTGGGGCCGGTACAGCACGGGTTAGATACAGAGTAAAGCTCCCTCTACACTGTCCCATCAAACACTCCCGGGGCAGGTACAGCACGGGTTAGATACAGAGTAAAGCTCCCTCTACACTGTCCCATCAAACACTCCCGGGGCAGGTACAGCACGGGTTAGATACAGAGTAAAGCTCCCTCTACACTGTCCCATCAAACACTCCCGGGTCAGGTACAGCACGGGGGTAGATACAGAGTAAAGCTCCCTCTACACTGTCCCATCAAACACTCCCAGGGCAGGTACAGCATGTGTTAGATACAGAGTAAAGGTCCCTCTACACTATCCCATCAAATACTCCCAGGGCAGGTACAGCACGGATTAGATATAGAGTAAAGCTCCCTCTACACTGTCCCATCAAACACTCCCAGGGCAGGTACAGCACGGGTTAGATACAGAGTAAAGATCCCTCTACACTGTCCCATCAAACACTCCCAGGGCAGGTACAGCACGGGTTAGATACAGAGTAAAGCTCCCTTTAAACTGTCCCATCAAACACTCCCAGGGCAGGTACAGCACGGGTTAGATACAGAGTAAAGATCCCTCTACACTGTCCCATCAAACACTCCCGGAGCAGGTACAGCACGGGTTAGATACAGAGTAAAGCTCCCTCTACACTGTCCCATCAAACACTCCCAGGGCAGGAACAGCACGTGTTAGATACAGAGTAAAGCTTCCTCTACACTGTCCCATCAAACACTCCCAGGGCAGGTACAGCACTGGGTTAGATACAGAGTAAAGCTCCCTCTGCACTGCCCCATCAAACACTCCCAGGGCAGGTACAGCACGGGTTAGATACAGAGTAAAGCTCCCTCTACACTGTCCCATCAAACACTCCCAGGGCAGGTACAGCACGGGTAAGATACAGAGTAAAGCTCCCTCTACACTGTCCCATCAAACACTCCCAGGGCAGGTACAGCACGGGTTAGATACAGAGTAAAGCTCCCTCTACACTGTCCCATCAAACACTCCCGGTTCAGGTACAGCACGGGGTTAGATACAGAGTAAAGCTCCCTCTACACTGTCCCATCAAACACTCCCAGGGCAGGTACAGCACGGGTTAGATAGAGAGTAAAGCTCCCTCTACACTGTCCCATCAAACACTCCCGGGGCAGGTACAGCACGGGTTAGATACAGAGTAAAGCTCCCTCTACACTGTCCCATCAAACACTCCCGGGTCAGGTACAGCACGGGGTTAGATACAGAGTAAAGCTCCCTCTACACTGTCCCATCAAACACTCCCAGGGCAGGTACAGCACGGGTTAGATACAGAGTAAAGCTCCCTCTACACTGTCCCATCAAACACTCCCAGGGCAGGTACAGCATGTGTTAGATACAGAGTAAAGGACCCTCTACACTATCCCATCAAATACTCCCAGGGCAGGTACAGCACGGATTAGATATAGAGTAAAGCTCCCTCTACACTGTCCAATCAAACACTCCCAGGGCAGGTACAGCACGGGTTAGATACAGAGTAAAGCTCCCTCTACACTGTCCCATCAAACACTCCCAGGGCAGGTACAGCACGGGTTAGATACAGAGTAAGGCTCCCTTTAAACTGTCCCATCAAACACTCCCAGGGCAGGTACAGCACGGGTTAGATACAGAGTAAAGCTGCCTCTACACTGTCCCATCAAACACTCCCGGGGCAGGTACAGCACGGGTTAGATACAGAGTAAAGATCCCTCTACACTGTCCCATCAAACACTCCCGGGGCAGGTACAGCACGGGTTAGATACAGAGTAAAGCTCCCTCTACACTGTCCCATCAAACACTCCCAGGGCAGGTACAGCACGTGTTAGATACAGAGTAAAGCTCCATCTACACTGTCCCATCAAACACTCCCAGGGCAGGTACAGCACGGGGTTAGATACAGAGTAAAGCTCCCTCTACACTGCCCTATCAAACACTCCCGGGGCAGGTACAGCACAGGTTAGATACAGAGTAAAGCTCCCTCTACACTGTCCCATCAAACACTCCCAGGGCAGGTACAGCACAGGGTAGATACAGAGTAAAGATCCCTCTACACTGTCCCATCAAACACTCCTGGGGCAGGTACAGCACGGGTTAGATACAGAGTAAAGCTCCCTCTACACTGTCCCATCAAACACTCCCAGGGCAGGTACAGCACAGGTAAGATACAGAGTAAAGCTCCCTCTACACTGTCCCATCAAACACTCCCAGGGCAGGTACAGCACTGGTTAGATACAGAGTAAAGCTCCCTCTACACTGTCCCATCAAACACTCCCAGGGCAGGTACAGCACGGGTTACATACAGAGTAAAGCTCCCTCTACACTGTCCCATCAAACACTCCCGGGGCAGGTACAGCACGGGTTAGATACAGAGTAAAGCTCCCTCTACACTGTCCCATCAAACACTCCCGGGGCAGGTACAGCATGGGTTAGATACAGAGTAAAGCTCCCTCTACACTGTCCCATCAAACACTCCCAGGGCAGGTACAGCACAGGTTAGATACAGAGTAAAGCTCCCTCTACACTGTCCCATCAAACACTCCCAGGGCAGGTACAGCACGGGTTAGATACAGAGTAAAGCTACCTCTACACTGTCCCATGAAACACTCCCAGGGCAGGTACAGCACGGGTTAGATACAGAGTAAAGCTCCCTCTACACTGTCCCATCAAACACTCCCAGGGCAGGTACAGCACGGGTTAGATACAGAGTAAAGCTCCCTCTACACTGTCCCATCAAACACTCCTGGGGCAGGTACAGCACGGGTTAGATACAGAGTAAAGCTCCCTCTACACTGTCCCATCAAACACTCCCAGGGCAGGTACAGCACGGGGTTAGATATAGAGTAAAGCTCTCTCTACACTGTCGCATCCAACACTCCCAGGGCAGGTACAGCACGGGTTAGATACAGAGTAAAGCTCCCTCTACACTGTCCCATCAAACACTCCCAGGGCAGGTACAGCACGGGGTTAGATATAGAGTCAAGCTCTCTCTACACTGTCCCATCAAACACTCCTGGGGCAGGTACAGCACGGGTTAGATACAGAGTAAAGCTCCCTCTACACTGTCCCATCAAACACTCCCAGGGCAGGTACAGCACGTGTTAGATACAGAGTAAAGCTCCCTCTACACTGTCCCATCAAACACTCCCAGGGCAGGTACAGCACGGGGTTAGATACAGAGTAAAGCTCCCTCTACACTGCCCCATCAAACACTCCCAGGGCAGGTACAGCACGGGTTAGATACAGAGTAAAGCTCCCTCTACACTGTCCCATCAAACACTCCCAGGGCAGGTACAGCACAGGGTAGATACAGAGTAAAGAACCCTCTACACTGTCCCATCAAACACTCCTGGGGCAGGTACAGCACGGGTTAGATACAGAGTAAAGCTCCCTCTACACTGTCCCATCAAACACTCCTGGGGCCGGTACAGCACGGGTTAGATACAGAGTAAAGCTCCCTCTACACTGTCCCATCAAACACTCCCAGGGCAGGTACAGCACGGGTTAGATACAGAGTAAAGCTCCCTCTACACTGTCCCATCAAACACTCCCAGGGCAGGTACAGCACGGGTTAGATACAGAGTAAAGCTACCTCTACACTGTCCCATCAAACACTCCCAGGGCAGGTACAGCACGGGTTAGATACAGAGTAAAGCTCCCTCTACACTGTCCCATCAAACACTCCCAGGGCAGGTCCAGCACGGGTTAGATACAGAGTAAAGCTCCCTCTAAACTGTCCCATCAAACACTCCTGGGGCAGGTACAGCTCGGGTTAGATACAGAGTAAAGCTCCCTCTACACTGTCCCATCAAACACTCCCAGGGCAGGTACAGCACGGGGTTAGATATAGAGTGAAGCTCTCTCTACACTGTCGCATCCAACACTCCCAGGGCAGGTACAGCACGGGTTAGATACAGAGTAAAGCTCCCTCTACACTGTCCCATCAAACACTCCCAGGGCAGGTACAGCACGGGGTTAGATATAGAGTCAAGCTCTCTCTACACTGTCCCATCAAACACTCCTGGGGCAGGTACAGCACGGGTTAGATACAGAGTAAAGCTCCCTCTACACTGTCCCATCAAAAACTCCCAGGGCAGGTACAGCACGTGTTAGATACAGAGTAAAGCTCCCTCTACACTGTCCCATCAAACACTCCCAGGGCAGGTACAGCACGGGGTTAGATACAGAGTAAAGCTCCCTCTACACTGCCCCATCAAACACTCCCAGGGCAGGTACAGCACGGGTTAGATACAGAGTAAAGCTCCCTCTACACTGTCCCATCAAACACTCCCAGGGCAGGTACAGCACGGGTTAGATACAGAGTAAAGGTCCCTCTACACTGTCCCATCAAACACTCCCGGGGCAGGTACAGCACTTGTTAGATACAGAGTAAAGCTCCCTCTACACTGTCCCATCAAACACTCCCAGGGCAGGTACAGCACAGGGTAGATACAGAGTAAAGAACCCTCTACACTGTCCCATCAAACACTCCTGGGGCAGGTACAGCACGGGTTAGATACAGAGTAAAGCTCCCTCTACACTGTCCCATCAAACACTCCTGGGGCCGGTACAGCACGGGTTAGATACAGAGTAAAGCTCCCTCTACACTGTCCCATCAAACACTCCCAGGGCAGGTACAGCACGGGTTAGATACAGAGTAAAGCTCCCTCTACACTGTCCCATCAAACACTCCCAGGGCAGGTACAGCACGGGTTAGATACAGAGTAAAGCTACCTCTACACTGTCCCATCAAACACTCCCAGGGCAGGTACAGCACGGGTTAGATACAGAGTAAAGCTCCCTCTACACTGTCCCATCAAACACTCCCAGGGCAGGTCCAGCACGGGTTAGATACAGAGTAAAGCTCCCTCTACACTGTCCCATCAAACACTCCTGGGGCAGGTACAGCTCGGGTTAGATACAGAGTAAAGCTCCCTCTACACTGTCCCATCAAACACTCCCAGGGCAGGTACAGCACGGGGTTAGATATAGAGTAAAGCTCTCTCTACACTGTCCCATCCAACACTCCCAGGGCAGGTACAGCACGGGTTAGATACAGAGTAAAGCTCCCTCTACACTGTCCCATCAAACACTCCCAGGGCAGGTACAGCACGGGGTTAGATATAGAGTAAAGCTCTCCCTACACTGTCCCATCAAACACTCCTGGGGCAGGTACAGCACGGGTTAGATACAGAGTAAAGCTCCCTCTACACTGTCCCATCAAACACTCCCAGGGCAGGTACAGCACGGGTTTGATACAGAGTAAAGCTCCCTCTACACTGTCCCATCAAACACTCCCGGGGCAGGTACAGCACGGGTTAGATACAGAGTAAAGCTCCCTCTACACTGTCCCATCAAACACTCCCAGGGCAGGTACAGCACGGGTTAGATACAGAGTAAAGCTCCCTCTACACTGTCCCATCAAACACTCCCAGGGCAGGTACAGCACGGGTTGGATACAGAGTAAAGCTCCCTCTACACTGTCCCATCAAACACTCCCAGGGCAGGTACAGCACGGGTTAGATACAGAGTAAAGATCCCTCTACACTGTCCCATCAAACACTCCCGGGGCAGGTACAGCACGGGTTAGATACAGTGTAAAGCTCCCTCTACACTGTCCCATCAAACACTCCCAGGGCAGGTACAGCACAGGGTAGATACAGAGTAAAGATCCCTCTACACTGTCCCATCAAACACTCCTGGGGCAGGTACAGCACGGGTTAGATACAGAGTAAATCTCCCTCTACACTGTCCCATCAAACACTCCCAGGGCAGGTACAGCACGGGTAAGATACAGAGTAAAGCTCCCTCTACACTGTCCCATCAAACACTCCCAGGGCAGGTACAGCACGGGTTAGATACAGAGTAAAGCTCCCTCTACACTGTCCCATCAAACACTCCCGGGTCAGGTACAGCACGGGGTTAGATACAGAGTAAAGCTCCCTCTACACTGCCCCATCAAACACTCCCAGGGCAGGTACAGCACGGGTTAGATACAGAGTAAAGCTCCCTCTACACTGTCCCATCAAACACTCCCAGTGCAGGTACAGCACGGGTTAGATACAGAGTAAAGATCCCTCTACACTGTCCCATCAAACACTCCCGGGGCAGGTACAGCATGGGTTAGATACAGAGTAAAGCTCCCTCTACACTGTCCCATCAAACACTCCCAGGGCAGGTACAGCACAGGGTAGACACAGAGTGAAGATCCCTCTACACTGTCCCATCAAACACTCCTGGGGCAGGTACAGCACGGGTTAGATACAGAGTAAAGCTCCCTCTACACTGTCCCATCAAACACTCCCAGGGCAGGTACAGCACGGGTCAGATACAGAGTAAAGCTCCCTCTACACTGTCCCAGCAAACACTCCCAGGGCAGGTACAGCACGGGGTTAGATATAGAGTAAAGCTCTCTCTACACTGTCCCATCAAACACTCCTGGGGCAGGTACAGCACGGGTTAGATACAGAGTAAAGCTCCCTCTACACTGTCCCATCAAACACTCCCAGGGCAGGTACAGCACGGGTTAGATACAGAGTAAAGCTCCCTTTCCACTGTCCCATCAAACACTCCCAGGGCAGGTACAGCACGGATTAGATACAGAGTAAAGCTCCCTCTACACTGTCCCATCAAACACCCCCGGGGCAGGTACAGCACGGGTTAGATACAGAGTAAAGCTCCCTCTACACTGTCCCATCAAACACTCCCAGGGCAGGTACAGCACGGGTTAGATACAGAGTAAAGCTCCCTCTACACTGTCCCATCAAACACCCCCGGGGCAGGTACAGCACGGGTTAGATACAGAGTAAAGCTCCCTCTACACTGTCCCATCAAACACTCCCAGGGCAGGTACAGCACGGGTTAGATACAGAGTAAAGCTCCCTCTACACTGTCCCATCAAACACCCCCGGGGCAGGTACAGCACGGGTTAGATACAGAGTAAAGCTCCCTCTACACTGTCCCATCAAACACTCCCAGGGCAGGTACAGCACGGGTTAGATACAGAGTAAAACTACCTCTACACTGTCCCATCAAACACTCCCAGGGCAGGTACAGCACGGGTTAGATACAGAGTAAAGCTCCCTCTACACTGTCCCATCAAACACCCCCGGGGCAGGTACAGCACGGGTTAGATACAGAGTAAAGCTCCCTCTACACTGTCCCATCAAACACTCCCAGGGCAGGTCCAGCACGGGTTAGATACAGAGTAAAGCTCCCTCTACACTGTCCCATCAAACACTCCCGGGGCAGGTACAGCACGGGTTAGATACAGAGTAAAGCTCCCTCTGCACTGTCCCATCAAACACTCCCGGGGCAGGTACAGCACGGGTTAGATACAGAGTAAAGCTCCCTCTACACTGTCCCATCAAACACTCCCAGGGCAGGTACAGCACGGGTTAGATACAGAGTAAAGCTCCCTCTACACTGTCCCATCAAACACTCCCAGGGCAGGTACAGCACGGGTTAGATACAGAGTAAAGCTCCCTCTACACTGTCCCATCAAACACTCCCAGGGCAGGTACAGCACGGGTTAGATACAGAGTAACACTCCCTCTGCACTGTCCCATCAAACACTCCCAGGGCAGGTACAGCACGGGTTAGATACAGAGTAAAGCTCCCTCTACACTGTCCCATCAAACACTCCCAGGGCAGGTACAGCACGGGCTAGATACAGAGTAAAGCTCCCTCTACACTGTTCCATCAAACACTCCCGGGGCAGGTACAGCACGGGTTAGATACAGAGTAAAGCTCCCTCTACACTGTCCCATCAAACACTCCCGGGGCAGGTACAGCACGGGTTAGATACAGGGTGTCCCCACTAAACCAGCGATTCTCCTCTTGGTGTTCTCGAACTCTGAGCATACAGACAGTGCTCTGGAATGGCTGTAGGTAAGAGAGGGTCTGATCGTACCAGGGTGGGCTCTCCTCGGTCAATCTTGTCGCCTGTTCCCAGTTGTCCATATCGGTTGTTTCCTTGCATGAATATCCGTCCAAATTCATCCACCAATCCCAGATGGTTGTATCCCAAGGAGCAACTGATGACCTGCAAGGACAATCCTGACAGCAGTGATCAGTGGAGAGACATTGGAGAGGCAGAGATTATCCAGTTCACCATGGCGGTGTCCTTCCCCTGGCCTGACTGACCCCCCCCCCCCGGGATCTCTGCTCAATAAACCGAGAGCGAGGGGGCAGATATGGTGTCGGGCAGGCCAATGCCCGAGAGAGGCTCTGGGGGAGGGGGGGCGTGGGTTGGGTTTCCCTGTCACCAGCGTAATGTGGCACTGAGTCGCACAGAGCAACGAGGGTAGGCCAGGATCCCAACTTTAGTCCGTGCCGAGTCAGCTGAACTCTCGGGCAGCCCCGGGGCTCCTGCAAATGTCCTCAGTTCCCCGTGTATAAGGAAGGGACAAATCAGCTCGAGCTCCCGCTCCCAATCTCGGCGAGGGCCTCCGCAGCCAAACAGCCCATCAAGACTCAACACCAGACTCACACCCGAAGAATGGGCGAGAGGTCAGTCCGAAACCTGATTCAGGTGGAAGTAAAACCCTTGTAAGAGTCAGAACATAGAAACACAGAAGATAGGAGCAGGAGTCGGCCATTCGGCCCCTCGAGCCTGCTCCGCCATTCAATGAGATCATAGCTGATCATCCAAATTCAGTACCCTGTCCCTGCCTTCTCCCCATATCCCTTGATCCCTTTAGCCTTAAGAAATATATCCAACTCCTTCTTGAATATATTTAATGAATTGGCCTCAACTGTCTTCTGTGGTAGAGAATTCCACAGAACCTTCAGTAGAGGGAGGTAGAGGGTGGGGGGAAGCTGGGAGAAAGACAATAACAGAATGACACCGGGATTGTGTTCGCGGGGAGAGACCGAGGTATCTCAGATGGGGAAGAGTTACATGAGATGGGGTTGCTGATGACGGGGTTTTATAGAAACAGTTGGGTGATTGGGCAGAAGCATGGCAGATGCAGTATAATGTGGATAAATGCGAGGTTATCCACTTTGGTGGCAAAAACAGGAAGGCAGATTATTATCTGAACGGCAATAGATTGGGAGAAGGGGAAGTGCAACAAGACCTGGGTGTCCTTGTGCACCAGTCGCTGAAGGTAAGCATGCAGGTGCAGCAGGCGGTTAAGAAGGCAAATGGTATGTTGGCCTTCGTAGCGAGAGGATTTGAGTACAGGAGCAAGGATGTCTTGCTGCAGTTGTACAGGGCCTTGGTGAGACCACACCTTGAGTATTGTGTGCAGTTTTGGTCGCCTTGTCTGAGGAAGGATATTCTTGCCATGGAAGGAGTTCAGTGAAGATTCACCAGGCTGATACCTGGGATGGCAGGAATGACGTATGAGGAGAGATTGGGTCGATTGGGCTTATACTCACTGGAGTTTAGAAGAATGAGAGGGGATCTCATTGAAACTTATAAAATTCTAACAGGACTGGACAGACTAGATGCAGGAAGGATGTTCCCGATGGCGGGGAGTCCAGAACCAGGGGTCACAGTCTAAGGATAAGGGGTAAGCGATTTAGGACAGAGATGAGGAGGAATTTCTTCACCCAGAGAGTGGGGAACCTGTGGAATTCTCTACCACAGAAGGCAGTTGAGGCCAATTCATTAAATATATTCAAGAAGGAGTTGGATATATTTCTTAAGGCTAAAGGGATCAAGGGATATGGGGAGAAGGCAGGGACAGGGTACTGAATTTGGATGATCAGCCATGATCTCATTGAATGGCGGAGCAGGCTCGAGGGGCCGAATGGCCGACTCCTGCTCCTATCTTCGATGTTTCTATATTTGTGGAGTTATTCTAATGAAGATTTATGGGGTAGTTTGAGGTACGAGCTTTACCTTGGAGGACAACGCTAGGGCGAGTGGGATCTGTTGGTCAAACGGATCAAAGGCATGGAGAGTCCCAAAGAGGTCTCGATAGACGCCCGCTGTGTGAACTTCCAGGTACACGGCTCCGGAATCTGCAACCGAAAGCCCAGGATATAATCAGAGGTCAAAGAGTACAAGAGGCCTGACCCATGGTCCTCACTCTGGTACATGAACAGCAATTACATTTCCAAATTAACCCATTGGATGGAAAGCACTTTGGGACGTCCTGAGGACCTGATGAGGTCCAGCCCGCGTCCCTCTGTGTTGTGTGGGCTCTGAGGGATCGTATCGCCAGTGCCTTGTCCAGCAGGGTATTCTGGGCACACATCAACCTTTGCTCTCAGTATGGATCTAAATTTATTTTTCGTTTGTTTGACCCTCCGCTGTCCTATTTTAATATATCTGTTGGGTTTACCATGACCAATCCACTTCATATTTGATATGTTTCATGGCCCACCCCTCCTTACTCGTGCTGATGATTTGGACACGGAACAGTTGACATTAAACCGTTCCCGATGCCCCTACACGTGGAGTTAGAGTTTTCTACTGCTGGCACTAATGGGCATTTGGTGCGCGGTCTTTATACAACGCTCACCGGGGAGCCTGTCCCCAAGTCTCGCTCGGTTACCTGTGACGTAGAGGGCACTGCTCTGGTTCGAGTGCACCGCCGAGATGGTGATGTGGGGGAGACACTTGGTGATCTTGCGTGTGGATAGCTGGACGGTGTAGGACCGCGGCTGGTCCAGCTGGGTCTCGTTGATTGTTAAGCTGTAAATCTTCCCGTCGTCTGGTGAGAAAAGAAATAGAGTGAAATCCTTTGGGCAGGATTTTCATCGGGCCGTGGAGGCGGGATTGGAGGTATGTGGGGGGTTAAATTCGCGAAATCGGGGGGCACGAACCCAACCCGCCCCCAACCCGCCTCCATGCCCGTTTACCAGGAGGCGGGTACCCGCCCCGCACTGGGACCCGCCTCCCCGAGGCGGGAAGGGGATTAGTGCCAATTAACTGCTTGTTAACAGGCAGTTTTTAGCCTAATCCCTATTTTTATTCCTGAAGTGTGGGATTCCCGACGGCTCCAAACCACGCCGAGTTAGCGAGGCGGCCCGTCGGGCTGAAGGGCTTGGAGGGGTCGAGATGTCCGGTGTTCAGGTGAGTGATGTGTGCATGAGTGCAAAGGTAAGTGTGTTTGGCACAGAAAGCAGAATGGCCGCCAGCTGTCAAAATCTGCAGCCTCTGCTTTCTGTTCCGGGGAGATCTCTAAATCATCCTGAGAGGAAGGAATTAACCTGGAGTACAGACTGTCAGTGTTTGACAGCTTCAAACAGCTGTGAAACGCTGATATTTCATCTGTCAAAACCTCTTGACAGATGAAATGTCAATCTGTGACGTCACCTGTTGCCGGGTGGCCCTTAATTTGCCTGCTGGGCCCGCTGGGCGGCCTCAACAAGGTCAATCAAGTCTAAATCGCGTGGGTTGGCCACCACTCGATGGAGGCGGGACTACAACCCCGAAAGTTGTAGTCCCGCCTCCTACACGCCTCCTCAATCAAAATCCAGCCCGACGTGTCCAATCTGTTCGCCAATGTGCGCCCTTCAGGCAGTTCAAGGCTGCAGAGTTCTCCAGGGTCAGACCCCATTTGGAGTGACCACGTCCAGTCCAGGGCCCCGCTCCTCAGGAAGGAGATCTTGGCCCAGATATTCCGATCCCTACAAGTGGGTACGCGCTGTGCACCCACCCGTAGGAACGTCAGAAATTCCGGTTCCAGGCATGCACAGCTCACGCGCTGAAAACCGGCATTTCCGATCTGTCAAGAATGATCTTGACAGATTCTCCGCCTACCCTGGAGAAGGGCCTCTGCGGGGGAAGAGTTCCGCTTTCTGGAGACCCTCCGCCCGCAGAAAACCCTTACAATTCTTACGCCTGGTAAAAGCAGCGTAAGGCCTGCTTTTACCAGGATAAGAGTTGAAAAAAGTTAAAAAAAAAAAAAAATTTCACTGATTTATCATTTAAAAACACTTTAAAAAAAAGTTACAGTAATACGATAGCAAAATACTGCGGATGCTGGATTTCTGAAATAACAACAGAAAACGCTGGAAAAACTCAGCAGGCCAGGCACCATCCGTGGAGAGAAATTCGAGTCAACGTTTCAGGTCGAAACCCTTCTACAGAACTGAGAAAAAAGCTGAGGCTTTATTCTCAGTTCTGACCAAGGGTTTTGACCTGAAACATTAACTCTGTTTCTCTCTCCACAGATGTTACCAGGCCTGCTGAGTTTTTCCAGCATTTTCTGTAATTTAAAAAAAGGTAAGTTTATTTTTAGCCCCGTAAAAAACTTGAATTATTTTTACACAGGAACAGGAGGAGGCCATTCAGCCCCTCGAGCCTGTTACACAGGAACAGGAGGAGGCCATTCAGCCCCTCGAGCCTGTTATACAGGAACAGGAGGAGGCCATTCAGCTCCTTGAGCCTGTTACATTAGGAACAGGAGGCCATTCAGCCCCTCGAGCCTGTTACACAGTAACAGGAGGAGGCCATTCAGCCCCACGAGCCTGTTACACAGGAACAGGAGGCCATTCAGCCCCTCGAGCCTGTTACATAGCAACAGGAAGAGGCCGTTCAGCCCCTCGAGCCTGTTACACAGGAACAGGAGGAAGCCATTCAGCCCCTCGAGCCTGTTACACAGGAACAGGAGGAGGCCCATTCAGCCCCTCGAGCCTGTTACACAGGAACAGGAGGAGGCCATTCAGCCCCTCGAGCCTGTTATACAGGAACAGGAGGAGGCCATTCAGCCCTTCAAGACTGTTACACAGGAACAGGAGGAAGCCATTCAGCCCCTCGAGCCTGTTACACAGGAACAGGAGGGGGCCATTCAGCCCCTCGAGCTTGTTACACAGGAACAGGAGGAGGCCCATTCAGCCCCTCGAGCCTGTTACACAGGAAAAGGAGGAGGCCACTTAGCCCCTCGAGCCTGCTACACAGGAACAGGAGGAGGCCATTCAGCCCCTCAAGCCTGTTACACAGGAACAGGAGGAGGCCATTTAGACCCTCGAGCCTGCTACACAGGAACAGGAGGAGGCCATTCAGCCCCTCCAGCCTGTTATACAGGAACAGGAGGAGGCCATTCAGCCCTTCAAGACTGTTACACAGGAACAGGAGGAGGCCCATTCAGCCCCTCGAGCCTGTTACACAGGAAAAGGAGGAGGCCATTCAGCCCCTCGAGCCTGTTACACAGGAACAGGAGGAGGCCATTCAGCCCTTCAAGACTGTTACACAGGAACAGGAGGAGGCCCATTCAGCCCCTCGAGCCTGTTACACAGGAAAAGGAGGAGGCCATTTAGCCCCTCGAGCCTGCTACACAGGAACAGGAGGAGGCCATTCAGCCCCTCAAGCCTGTTACACAGGAACAGGAAGAGGCCATTTAGCCCCTCGAGCCTGCTACACAGGAACAGGAGGAGGCCATTCAGCCCCTCCAGCCTGTTATACAGGAACAGGAGGAGGCCATTCAGCCCTTCAAGACTGTTACACAGGAACAGGAGGAAGCCATTCAGCCCCTCGAGCCTGTTGCACAGGAACAGGAGGAGGCCAATACAGCCCCTCGAGCCTGTTACACAGGAACAGGAGGAAGCCATTCAGCCCCTCGAGCTAGTTATACAGGAACAGGAGGAGGCCATTCAGCCCTTCAAGACTGTTACACAGGAACAGGAGGAGGCCCATTCAGCCCCTCGAGCCTGTTACACAGGAAAAGGAGGAGGCCATTCAGCCCCTCGAGCCTGTTATACAGGAACAGGGGGAGGCCATTCAGCCCTTCAAGACTGTTACACAGGAACAGGAGGAAGCCATTCAGCCCCTCGAGCCTGTTACACAGGAACAGGAGGGGGCCATTCAGCCCCTCGAGCTTGTTATACAGGAACAGGAGGAGGCCATTCAGCCCTTCAAGACTGTTACACAGGAACAGGAGGAGGCCCATTCAGCCCCTCGAGCCTGTTACACAGGAAAAGGAGGAGGCCATTTAGCCCCTCGAGCCTGCTACACAGGAACAGGAGGAGGCCATTCAGCCCCTCAAGCCTGTTACACAGGAACAGGAGGAGGCCATTTAGCCCCTCGAGCCTGCTACACAGGAACAGGAGGAGGCCATTCAGCCCCTCAAGCCTGTTATACAGGAACAGGAAGAGGCCCATTCCGCCCCTCTAGCCTGTTACACAGGAACAGGTGGGGGCCCATTCAGCCCCTCTAGCCTGTTATACAGGAACAGGAGGTGGCCCATTCAGCCCCTCTAGCCTGTTACACAGGAACAGGAGGAGGCCGTTCAGCCCCTCTAGCCTGTTACACAGGAACAGGAGGAGGCCATTCAGCCCCTCAAGCCTGTTATACAGGAACAGGAGTAGGCCATTCAGCCCTTCAAGACTGTTACACAGGAACATGAGGAGGCCATTCAGCCCCTCGAGCCTGTTACGTAGGAACAGGAGGAGGCCCATTCAGCCCCTCAAGCCTGTTACACAGGAAAAGGAAGCCATTCAGCCCCTCAAGCCTGTTACACAGGAACAGGAGGAGGCCCATTCAGCCCCTCGAGCCTGTTACGCAGGAACAGGAGTAGGCCATTCAGCCCCTCGAGCCTGTTACTCAGGAACAGGAGGAGGCCATTCAGCCCCTCGAGCCTGTTACACAGGAACAGGAGGAGGCCATTCAGTCCCTCGAGCCTGTTACTCAGGAACAGGAGGAGGCCATTCAGCCCCTCGAGCCTGTTACACGGGAACAGGAGGAGGCCCATTCTGCCCCTCAAGCCTGTTACACAGGAACAGGAGGAGGCCCATTCAGCCCCTTGAGCCTGTTACACAGGAACAGGAGGAGGCCATTCAGCCCCTCGAGCCTGTTATACAGGAACAGGAGGAGGCCATTCAGCTCCTTGAGCCTGTTACATTAGGAACAGGAGGAGGCCATTCAGCCCCTCGAGCCTGTTACACAGTAACAGGAGGAGGCCATTCAGCCCCACGAGCCTGTTACACAGGAACAGGAGGCCATTCAGCCCCTCGAGCCTGTTACATAGCAAAAGGAAGAGGCCGTTCAGCCCCTCGAGCCTGTTACACAGGAACAGGAGGAAGCCATTCAGCCCCTCGAGCCTGTTACACAGGAACAGGAGGGGGCCATTCAGCCCCTCGAGCTTGTTATACAGGAACAGGAGGAGGCCATTCAGCCCCTCGAGCCTGTTACACAGGAAAAGGAGGAGGCCATTTAGCCCCTCGAGCCTGCTACACAGGAACAGGAGGAGGCCATTCAGCCCCTCAAGCCTGTTACACAGGAACAGGAGGAGGCCATTTAGCCCCTCGAGCCTGCTACACAGGAACAGGAGGAGGCCATTCAGCCCCTCCAGCCTGTTATACAGGAACAGGAGGAGGCCATTCAGCCCTTCAAGACTGTTACACAGGAACAGGAGGAAGCCATTCAGCCCCTCGAGCCTGTTACACAGGAACAGGAGGAGGCCAATACAGCCCCTCGAGCCTGTTACACAGGAACAGGAGGAAGCCATTCAGCCCCTCGAGCTTGTTATACAGGAAGAGGAGGAGGCCATTCAGCCCTTCAAGACTGTTACACAGGAACAGGAGGAGGCCCATTCAGCCCCTCAAGCCTGTTACACAGGAAATGGAGGAGGCCATTCAGCCCCTCGAGCCTTTTACACAGGAACAGGAGGAGGCCATTCAGCCCTTCAAGACTGTTACACAGGAACAGGAGGAAGCCATTCAGCCCCTCGAGCCTGTTCGACAGAAACAGGAGGAGGCCAATACAGCCCCTCGAGCCTGTTACACAGGAACAGGAGGAGGCCATTCAGCCCCTCGAGCCTGTTACACAGGAACAGGAGGAGGCCATTCAGCCCCTCGAGCCTGTTACTCAGGAACAGGAGGAGGCCATTCAGCCCCTCGAGCCTGTTACTCAGGAACAGGAGGAGGCCATTAATACTCTTATTCTGCATGATACGGTCTAACAGTGTGTGTGCTTTCCACCTTTGACAGGGTTATATGGTGCGCAGCCCATCTAATCTCTGCCGTGAAATGTCACAGTGTTTCCCCTGTGTCCCGGTTCCCCCATTCACTCCGCATATAACGGTGTGAGATTCCAATTACAGAAGAGCGAATCTGGCCTGTGAATATGAAGAAGAGGAAAAGGGCCAGAAATGCAGTCCCTGAGTCCCTCAGCATGCCCCGCCAGCTCTAATCTACAGACTAGACTCCGCCTCGTGTTGATGCTTGACTGACTGACGGACGGTGCTGTGAATGAAGGGGTCACACAGTGTTAGTCAGGCAGGTGCCGCCCAGTACCTGTCAGGAGCAGCAGAGACCTCTCCGTTTCCTGTCCCACCAACTTGATCTTCTTGAATCTCATGGAGGAGTGAAAGGTCATCTTGAATACCCGTTGGCCGCTGGACTGTAGGTATACCTCCACACAGTCACACGTGTGGGCGATGTCACTGGGGTCTTGGGTCACTAAGGGCGGGATGTCTCTCGTACCCAGCACGTACAAATATTTACGATAGATTGTGTCGTTCCTCGGGTCAGTTGCAAACTGGAAGGGAACATATCAGTGAACTTTAAGCTGTCACCTCACAGAGAACAGGACATTATTTAAAAAAATATTGCTTTTCATCCACTGAATTTTCAGCTTGTCAAAGCGAGGGATGTTACTGATGGGGATCCAATGTCCAAATCACACACTCCCAGGGCAGGTACAGCGCGGGTTAGATACAGAGTAAAGCTCCCTCTACACTGTCCCATCAAACACTCCCAGGGCAGGTACAGCACGGGTTAGATACAGAGTAAAGCTCCCTCCACACTGTCCCATCAACCACTCCCAGGGCAGGTACAGCATGGGTTAGATACAGAGTAAAGCTCCCTCTACACTGTCCCATCAAACACTCCCAGGGCAGGTACAGCATGGGTTAGATACAGAGTAAAGCTCCCTCTACACTGTCCCATCAAACACTCCCAGGGCAGGTACAGCACGGGTTAGATACAGAGTAAAGCTCCCTCTACACTGTCCCATCAAACACTCCCAGGGCAGGTACAGCACGGGTTAGATACAGAGTAAAGCTCCCTCTACACTGTCCCATCAAACACTCCCAGGGCAGGTACAGCACAGGTTAGATAGAGAGTAAAGCTCCCTCTACACTGTCCCATCAAACACTCCCAGGGCAGGTACAGCACGGGTTAGATACAGAGTAAAGCTCCCTCTACACTGTCCCATCAAACACTCCCGGGCAGGTACAGCACGGGTTAGATACAGAGTAAAGCCCCCTCTACACTGTCCCATCAAACACTCCCAGGGCAGGAACAGCACGGGTTAGATACAGAGTAAAGCTCCCTCTACACTGTCCCCATCAAACCCTCCCAGGGCAGGTACAGCACGGGTTAGATACAGAGTAAAGCTCCCTCTACACTGTCCCATCAAACACTCCCAGGGCAGGTACAGCACGGGTTAGATACAGAGTAAAGCTCCCTCTACACTGTCCAATCAAACACTCCCAGGGCAGGTACAGCACGGGGTTAGATACAGAGTAAAGCTCCCTCTACACTGTCCCATCAAACACTCCCAGGGCAGGTACAGCACGGGTTAGATACAGAGTAAAGCTCCCTCTACACTGTCCCATCAAACACTCCCAGTGCAGGTACAGCACGGGTTAGATACAGAGTAAAGCTCCCTCTACACTGTCCAATCAAACACTCCCAGGGCAGGTACAGCACGGGTTAGATACAGAGTAAAGCTCCCACTACACTGTCCCATCAAACACTCCCAGGGCAGGTACAGCACAGGTTAGATACAGAGTAAAGCTCCCTCTACACTGTCCCCATCAAACCCTCCCAGGGCAGGTACAGCACGGGTTAGATACAGAGTAAAGCTCCCTCTACACTGTCCAATCAAACACTCCCAGGGCAGGTACAGCACGGGGTTAGATACAGAGTAAAGCTCCCTCTACACTGTCCCATCAAACACTCCCAGGGCAGGTACAGCACGGGTTAGATACAGAGTAAAGCTCCCTCTACACTGTCCCATCAAACCCTCCCAGGGCAGGTACAGCACGGGTTAGATACAGAGTAAAGCTCCCTCTACACTGTCCCATCAAACACTCCCAGTGCAGGTACAGCACGGGTTAGATACAGAGTAAAGCTCCCTCTACACTGTCCAATCAAACACTCCCAGGGCAGGTACAGCACAGGTTAGATACAGAGTAAAGCTCCCTCTACACTGTCCCATCAAACACTCCCAGGGCAGGTACAGCACGGGTTAGATACAGAGTAAAGCTCCCTCTACACTGTCCCATCAAACACTCCCAGGGCAGGTACAGCACGGGTTAGATACAGAGTAAAGCTCCCTCTACACTGTCCCATCAAACACTCCCAGGGCAGGTACAGCACGGGTTAGATACAGAGTAAAGATCCATCCACACTGTCCCATCAAACACTCCCAGGGCAGGTACAGCACGGGTTAGATACAGAGTAAAGCTCCCTCTACACTGTCCCATCAAACACTCCCAGGGCAGGTACAGCACGGGTTAGATACAGAGTAAAGCTCCCTCTACACTGTCCCATCAAACACTCCCAGGGCAGGTACAGCACAGGGTTAGATAGAGAGTAAAGCTCCCTCTACACTGTCCCATCAAACACTCTCAGGGCAGGTACAGCACGGGTTAGATACAGAGTAAAGCTCCCTCTACACTGTCCTATCAAACACTCCCAGGGCAGGTACATCACGGGGTTAGATACAGAGTAAAGCTCCCTCTACACTGTCCCATCAAACACTCCCAGGGCAGGTACATCACGGGGTTAGATACAGAGTAAAGCTCCCTCTACACTGTCCCATCAAACACTCCCAGGGCAGGTACAGCACGGGGTTAGATACAGAGTAAAGCTCCCTCTACACTGCTCCATCAAACACTCCCAGGGCAGGTACAGCACGGGTTAGATACAGAGTAAAGCTCCCTCTACACTGTCCCATCAAACACTCCCAGGGCAGGTACAGCACGGGTTAGATACAGAGTAAAGCTCCCTCTACACTGTCCCATCAAACACTCCCAGGGCAGGTACAGCACGGGTTAGATACAGAGTAAAGCTCCCTCTACACTGCTCCATCAAACACTCCCAGGGCAGGTACAGCACGGGTTAGATACAGAGTAAAGCTCCCTCTACACTGTCCCATCAAACACTCCCAGGACAGGTACAGCACGGGTTAGATACAGAGTAAAGCTCCCTCTACACAGTCCCATCAAACTCTCCCAGGGCAGGTACAGCACGGGTTAGATACAGAGTAAAGCTCCCTCTACACTGTCCCATCAAACGCTCCCAGGGCAGGTACAGCACGGGTTAGATACAGAGTAAAGCTCCCTCTACACTGTCCCATCAAACACTCCCAGGGCAGGTACAGCACGGGTTAGAAACAGAGTAAAGCTCCCTCTACACTGTCCCACCCACTCCAGAGCTGGTCCTGACGAACAGATGTCAGGGGGGTGGGGGTGGGGGTGGGTGTGGTGTGCCGTCTTGCTGCAGGGTTTAAGCCGCCCTTTCAGTGACACCGCACCGGGGAAAGGTTCCACTCACATCCTTAACATTGCGGCAGAGTACAACATAGCGGCAGGCCCGTTTCCACTGGATCTGGCCGAGGGTGGACGAAACCAGGGCGTTCTTCAGGAAGAAGAGTGTGCCGCTGTAGTCCAGGATGAAGACGTTGTCCTTTGTCGGGATGAATTTCCGGTATCCGTGTGACAGGTGAGGCGCGACGGTCCGACTTAGAGTCTTCCTGCGGCCCCCGAAGGTCTGGAAAAACAGGCCTTTTGTATCTGTTGGTGTGACAGATCCGTCAAACGTGTTAGCAGCGAGGAGGGGGAGTGTATCACTGTGCTCATACTAAAGCACCAATCAGTCCACAATACAACGCACGCATCGGGGCAGTGATGTTAAACAGAGCAAGGGCTCATGATAACTTCAGGGCCCAGTGTGGCACACAGAAGGCTCCAGCGTCCAACCACCATCTACGGTCTGTCAGACATTTTCAGCCTGGGTGATGGGCGGAGGGAATGAGGGGTTTAGGGTTCCTGCTCCTGTTCACTGCCCAGTGACCCCAGGGTTAGAGAGATGGGGAAATCAGCCAGGGTTCCTGCTCCTGATCACTGTCCAGTGACCCCTGGGTTAGAGAGAGAGGAAATCAGCCAGGGTTCCTGCTCCTGATCTCTCTCCAGTGACCCCTGGGTTAGAGAGATGGGGAAATCAGCCAGGGTTCCTGCTCCTGATCACTGTCCAGTGACCCCTGGGTTAGAGAGATGGGGAAATCAGCCAGGGTTCCTGCTCCTGATCACTGCCCAGAGACCCATGGGTTAGAGAGAGGGGAAATCAGCCAGGGTTCCTGCTCCTGATCACTGCCCAGTGACCCCTGTTAGAGAGAGGGGAAATCAGCCAGGGTTCCTGCTCCTGATCACTGCCCAGTGACCCCTGTTAGAGAGAGGGGAAATCAGCCAGGGTTCCTGCTCCTGATCACTGCCCAGTGACCCCTGGGTTAGAGAGATGGGGAAATCAGCCAGGGTTCCTGCTCCTGATCACTGTCCAGTGAACCCTGGGTTAGAGAGATAGGGGAAACCAGCCAGGGTTCCTGCTCCTGATCACTGTCCAGTGACCCCTGGGTTAGAGAGAGGGGAAATCAGCCAGGGTTCCTGCTCCTGATCACTGTCCAGTGACCCCTGGGTTAGAGAGATGGGGAAATCAGCCAGGGTTCCTGCTCCTGATCACTGTCCAGTGACCCCAGGGTTAGAGAGAGAGGGGAAATCAGCCAGGGTTCCTGCTCCTGATCACTGTCCAGTGACCCCTGGGTTAGAGAGATGGGGAAATCAGCCAGGGTTCCTGCTCCTGATCACTGTCCAGTGAACCCTGGGTTAGAGAGATAGGGGAAACCAGCCAGGGTTCCTGCTCCTGATCGCTGTCCAGTGACCCCTGGGTTAGAGAGATAGGGGAAACCAGCCAGGGTTCCTGCTCCTGATCACTGCCCAGTGACCCCTAGGTTAGAGAGATAGGGGAAATCAGCCAGGGTTCCTGCTCCTGATCACTGCCCAGTGACCCCTGGGTTAGAGAGAGGGGGGAAATCAGCCAGGGTTCCTGCTCCTGATCACAGCCCAGTGACCCCTGGGTTAGAGAGAGGGGAAATCAGCCAGGGTTCCTGCTCCTGATCACTGTCCAGTGACCCCTGGGTTAGAGAGAGGGGGAAATCAGCCAGGGTTCCTGCTCCTGATCACAGCCCAGTGACCCCTGGGTTAGAGAGAGAGGGGAAATCAGCCAGGGTTCCTGCTCCTGATCACTGTCCAGTGACCCCTGGGTTAGAGAGATAGGGGAAACCAGCCAGGGTTCCTGCTCCTGATCACTGCACAGTGACCCCTAGGTTAGAGAGATAGGGGAAACCAGCCAGGGTTCCTGCTCCTGATCACTGCCCAGTGACCCCTAGGTTAGAGAGATAGGGGAAACCAGCCAGGGTTCCTGCTCCTGATCACTGTCCAGTGACCCCTGGGTTAGAGAGAGGGGAAACCAGCCAGGGTTCCTGCTCCTGATCACAGCCCAGTGACCCCTGGGTTAGAGAGAGGGGAAATCAGCCGGGGTTCCTGCTCCTGATCACTGTCCAGTGACCCCTGGGTTAGAGAGAGGGGGAAATCAGCCAGGGTTCCTGCTCCTGATCACAGCCCAGTGACCCCTGGGTTAGAGAGAGAGGGGAAATCAGGCAGGGTTCCTGCTCCTCATCACTGTCCAGTGACCCCTGGGTTAGAGAGAGGGGAAATCAGCCAGGGTTCCTGCTCCTGATCATTGCCCAGTGACCCCTGGGTTAGAGAGAGAGAGGAAATCAGCCAGTGTTCCTGCTCCTGATCACTGCCCAGTGACCCCTGGGTTAGAGAGAGGGGAAATCAGCCAGGGTTCCCGCTCCTGATCACTGTCCAGTGACCCCTGGGTTAGAGAGAGGTGAAATCAGCCAGGGTTCCTGCTCCTGATCACTGTCCAGTGACCCCTGGGTTAGAGAGAGAGGAAATCAGCCAGGGTTCCTGCTCCTGATCACTGCCCAGTGACCCCTGGGTTAGAGAGAGGGGAAATCAGCCAGGGTTCCTGCTCCTGATCACTGTCCAGTGACCCCTGGGTTAGAGAGATGGGGAAATCAGCCAGGGTTCCTGCTCCTGATCACCGTCCAGTGACCCCTGGGTTAGAGAGAGGGGAAATCAGCCAGGGTTCCTGCTCCTGATCACTGTCCAGTGACCCCTGTGTTAGAGAGAGGGGAAATCAGCCAGGGTTCCTGCTCCTGATCACTGTCCAGTGACCCCTGGGTTAGAGAGAGAGGGGAAATCAGCCAGGGTTCCTGCTCCTGATCACTGTCCAGTGACCCCTGGGTTAGAGAGAGGGGAAATCAGCCAGGGTTCCTGCTCCTGATCACTGTCCAGTGACCCCTGGGTTAGAGAGAGGGGAAATCAGCCAGGGTTCCTGCTCCTGATCATTGCCCAGTGACCCCTGGGTTAGAGAGAGAGAGGAAATCAGCCAGTGTTCCTGCTCCTGATCACTGTCCAGTGACCCCTGGGTTAGAGAGAGGGGAAATCAGCCAGGGTTCCTGCTCCTGATCACTTTCCAGTGACCCCTGGGTTAGAGAGAGGGGAAATCAGCCAGGGTTCCTGCTCCTGATCACAGTCCAGTGACCCCTGCGTTAGAGAGAGGGGAAATCAGCCAGGGTTCCTGCTCCTGATCACTGCCCAGTGACCCCTGGTTTAGAGAGAGGGGGAAATCAGCCAGGGTTCCTGCTCCTGATCACTGTCCAGTGGCCCCTGGGTTAGAGAGAGGGGAAATCAGCCAGGGTTCCTGCTCCTGATCACAGTCCAGTGATCCCTGGGTTAGAGAGAGGGGAAATCAGCCAGGGTGCCTGCTTCTGATCACTGTTCAGTGACCCCCAGGTTAGAGAGAGGGGAAATCAGCCAGGGTTCCTGCTCCTGATCACTGTCCAGTGACCCCTGGGTTAGAGAGAGAGAGGAAATCAGCCAGGGTTCCTGCTCCTGATCACTGTCCAGTGACCTCTAGGTTAGAGAGAGGGGAAATCAGCCAGGGTTCCTGCTCCTGATCACTGTCCAGTGACCCCTGGGTTAGATAGAGGGGAAATCAGCCAGGGTGCCTGCTCCTGATCACTGTCCAGTGACACCTGGGTTAGAGAGAGGGGAAATCAGCCAGGGTTCCTGCTCCTGATCACTGCCCAGTGACCCCTGGGTTAGAGAGAGGGGGAAATCAGCCAGGGTTCCTGCTCCTGATCACTGTCCAGTGACCCCTGGGTTAGAGAGAGGGGAAATCAACCAGGGTTCCTGCTCCTGATCACTGTCCAGTGACCCCCAGGTTAGAGAGAGGGGAAATCAGCCAGGGTTCCTGCTCCTGATCACTGTCCAGTGACCCCTAGGTTAGAGAGAGGGGAAATCAGCCAGGGTTCCTGCTCCTGGTCACTGTCCAGTGACCCCTGGGTTAGAGAGAGGGGAAATCAGCCAGGGTTCCTGCTCCTGGTCACTGTCCAGTGACCCCTGGGTTAGAGAGAGGGGAAATCAGCCAGGGTTCCTGCTCCTGATCACTGTCCAGTGACCCCTAGGTTAGAGACAGGGGAAATCAGCCAGGGTTCCTGCTCCTGATCACTGTCCAGTGACCCCTAGGTTAGAGAGAGGGGAAATCAGCCAGGGTTCCTGCTCCTGATCACTGTCCAGTGACCCCTGGGTTAGAGAGAGGGGAAATCAGCCAGGGTTCCTGCTCCTGGTCACTGTCCAGTGACCCCTGGGTTAGAGAGAGAGGGAAATCAGCCAGGGTTCCTGCTCCTGATCACTGCCCAGTGACCCCTGGGTTAGAGAGAGGGGGAAATCAGCCAGGGTTCCTGCTCCTGATCACTGCCCAGTGACCCCTGGGTTAGAGAGAGGGGAAATCAGCCAGGGTTCGTGCTCCTGATCACTGCCCAGTGACCCCTGGGTTAGAGAGAGGGGAAATCAGCCAGGGTTCCTGCTCCTGATCACTGCCCAGTGACCCCTGGGTTAGAGAGAGGGGAAATCAGCCAGGGTTCCCGCTCCTGATCACTGTCCAGTGACCCCTGGGTTAGAGAGAGGGGACATCAGCCAGGGTTCCTGCTCCTGATCACTTTCCAGTGACCCCTGGGTTAGAGAGAGGGGAAATCAGCCAGGGTTGCCGCTCCTGATCACTGTCCAGTGACCCCTGGGTTAGAGAGAGGGGAAATCAGCCAGGGTTCCTGCTCCTGATCACTGTCCAGTGACCCCTGGGTTAGAGAGAGAGGAAATCAGCCAGGGTTCATGCTCCTGATCACTGTCCAGTGACCCCTGGGTTAGAGAGAGGGGGGAAATCAGCCAGGGTTCCTGCTCCTGATCACTGTCCAGTGACCCCTGGGTTAGAGAGAGGGGAAATCAGCCAGGGTTCCTGCTCCTGATCACTGTCCAGTGACCCCTGGGTTAGAGAGATGGGGAAATCAGCCAGGGTTCCTGCTCCTGGTCACTGTCCAGTGACCCCTGGGTTAGAGAGAGAGGGAAATCAGCCAGGGTTCCTGCTCCTGATCACTGCCCAGTGACCCCTGGGTTAGAGAGAGGGGGAAATCAGCCAGGGTTCCTGCTCCTGATCACTGCCCAGTGACCCCTGGGTTAGAGAGAGGGGAAATCAGCCAGGGTTCCTGCTCCTGATCACTGCCCAGTGACCCCTGGGTTAGAGAGAGGGGAAATCAGCCAGGGTTCGTGCTCGTGATCACTGCCCAGTGACCCCTGGGTTAGAGAGAGGGGAAATCAGCCAGGGTTCCTGCTCCTGATCACTGTCCAGTGACCCCTGGGTTAGAGAGAGGGGAAATCAGCCAGGGTTCGTGCTCCTGATCACTGCCCAGTGACCCCTGGGTTAGAGAGAGGGGAAATCAGCCAGGGTTCCCGCTCCTGATCACTGTCCAGTGACCCCTGGGTTAGAGAGAGAGGAAATCAGCCAGGTTCCTGCTCCTGATCACTGTCCAGTGACCCCTGCGTTAGAGAGAGGGGGGAAATCAGCCAGGGTTCCTGCTCCTGATCACTGTCCAGTGACCCCTGGGTTAGAGAGAGGGGAAATCAGCCAGGGTTCCCGCTCCTGATCACTGTCCAGTGGCCCCTGGGTTAGAGAGATGGGGAAATCAGCCAGGGTTCCTGCTCCTGATCACCGTCCAGTGACCCCTGGGTTAGAGAGTGGGGAAATCAGCCAGGTTCCTGCTCCTGATCACTGTCCAGTGACCCCTGGGTTAGAGAGATGGGGAAATCAGCCAGGGTTCCTGCTCCTGATCACCGTCCAGTGACCCCTGGGTTAGAGAGTGGGGAAATCAGCCAGGTTCCTGCTCCTGATCACCGTCCAGTGACCCCTGGGTTAGAGAGAGGGGAAATCAGCCAGGGTTCCTGCTCCTGATCACTGTCCAGTGACCCCTGTGTTAGAGAGAGGGGAAATCAGCCAGGGTTCCTGCTCCTGATCACTGTCCAGTGACCCCTGGGTTAGAGAGAGAGGAATTCAGCCAGGGTTCCTGCTCCTGATCACTGTCCAGTGACCCCTGGATTAGAGAGATGGGGAAATCAGCCAGGGTTCCTGCTCCTGATCACTGTCCAGTGACCCCTGGGTTAGAGAGAGGGGAAATCAGCCAGGGTTCCTGCTCCTGATCACTGTCCAGTGACCCCTGGGTTAGAGAGAGGGGAAATCAGCCAGGGTTCCTGCTCCTGATCACTGTCCAGTGACCCCTGGGTTAGAGAGAGGGGAAATCAGCCAGGGTTCCTGCTCCTGATCACTGTCCAGTGACCCCTGGGTTAGAGAGAGGGGAAATCAGCCAGGGTTCCTGCTCCTGATCACTGTCCAGTGACCCCTGGGTTAGAGAGAGAGGGAAATCAGCCAGGGTTCCTGCTCCTGATCACTGCCCAGTGACCCCTGGGTTAGAGAGAGGGGGAAATCAGCCAGGGTTCCTGCTCCTGATCACTGCCCAGTGACCCCTGGGTTAGAGAGAGGGGAAATCAGCCAGGGTTCCTGCTCCTGATCACTGCCCAGTGACCCCTGGGTTAGAGAGAGGGGAAATCAGCCAGGGTTCGTGCTCATGATCACTGTCCAGTGACCCCTGGGTTAGAGAGAGGGGAAATCGGCCAGGGTTCGTGCTCCTGATCACTGCCCAGTGACCCCTGGGTTAGAGAGAGGGGAAATCAGCCAGGGTTCCTGCTCCTGATCACTGCCCAGTGACCCCTGGGTTAGAGAGAGGGGAAATCAGCCAGGGTTCCTGCTGCTGATCACTGCCCAGTGACCCCTGGGTTAGAGAGAGGGGAAATCAGCCAGGGTTCCTGCTCCTGATCACTGCCCAGTGACCCCTGGGTTAGAGAGAGGGGGAAATCAGCCAGGGTTCCTGCTCCTGATCACTGTCCAGTGACCCCTGGGTTAGAGAGAGGGGGGAAATCAGCCAGGGTTCCTGCTCCTGATCACTGTCCAGTGACCCCTGGGTTAGAGAGAGGGGAAATCAGCCAGGGTTCCCGCTCCTGATCACTGTCCAGTGACCCCTGGGTTAGGGAGAGGGGAAATCAGCCAGGGTTCCTGCTCCTGATCACTGTCCAGTGACCCCTGGGTTAGAGAGAGGGGAAATCAGCCAGGGTTCCCGCTCCTGATCACTGTCCAGTGACCCCTGGGTTAGGGAGAGGGGAAATCAGCCAGTGTTCCCGCTCCTGATCACTGTCCAGTGACCCCTGGGTTAGAGAGAGGGGAAATCAGCCAGGGTTCCTGCTCCTGATCACTGTCCAGTGACCGCTGGGTTAGAGAGAGGGGAAATCAGCCAGGGTTCCTGCTCCTGATCACTGCCCAGTGACCCCTGGGTTAGAGAGAGGGGAAATCAGCCAGGGTTCCTGCTCCTGATCACTGCCCAGTGACCCCTGGGTTAGAGAGAGGGGGAAATCAGCCAGGGTTCCTGCTCCTGATCACTGTCCAGTGACCCCTGGGTTAGAGAGAGGGGAAATCAGCCAGGGTTCCTGCTCCTGATCACTGCCCAGTGACCCCTGGGTTAGAGAGAGGGTAAATCAGCCAGGGTTCCTGCTCCTGATCACTGCCCAGTGACCCCTGGGTTAGAGAGAGGGGAAATCAGCCAGGGTTCCTGCTCCTGATCACTGTCCAGTGACCCCTGGGTTAGAGAGATGGGGAAATCAGCCAGGGTTCCTGCTCCTGATCACCGTCCAGTGACCCCTGGGTTAGAGAGAGGGGAAATCAGCCAGGGTCCCTGCTCCTGATCACTGTCCAATGAACCCTGTGTTAGAGAGAGGGGAAATCAGCCAGGGTTCCTGCTCCTGATCACTGTCCAGTGACCCCTGGGTTAGAGAGAGAGGGGAAATCAGCCAGGGTTCCTGCTCCTGATCACTGTCCAGTGACCCCTGGGTTAGAGAGAGGGGAAATCAGCCAGGGTTCCTGCTCCTGATCACTGTCCAGTGACCCCTGGGTTAGAGAGAGGGGAAATCAGCCAGGGTTCCTGCTCCTGATCATTGCCCAGTGACCCCTGGGTTAGAGAGAGAGAGGAAATCAGCCAGTGTTCCTGCTCCTGATCACTGTCTAGTGACCCCTGGGTTAGAGAGAGGGGAAATCAGCCAGGGTTCCTGCTCCTGATCACTGTCCAGTGACCCCTGGGTTAGAGAGAGGGGAAATCAGCCAGGGTTCCTGCTCCTGATCATAGTCCAGTGACCCCTGGGTTAGAGAGAGGGGAAATCAGCCAGGGTTCCTGCTCCTGATCACTGCCCAGTGACCCCTGGTTTAGAGAGAGGGGGAAATCAGCCAGGGTTCCTGCTCCTGATCACTGTCCAGTGACCCCTGGGTTAGAGAGAGGGGAAATCAGCCAGGGTTCCTGCTCCTGATCACAGTCCAGTGATCCCTGGGTTAGAGAGAGGGGAAATCAGCCAGGGTGCCTGCTCCTGATCACTGTTCAGTGACCCCTGGGTTAGAGAGAGGGGAAATCAGCCAGGGTTCCTGCTCCTGATCACTGCCCAGTGACCCCTGGGTTAGAGAGAGGGGGAAATCAGCCAGGGTTCCTGCTCCTGATCACTGTCCAGTGACCCCTGGGTTAGAGAGAGGGGAAATCAGCCAGGGTTCCTGCTCCTGATCACTGCCCAGTGACCCCTGGGTTAGAGAGAGGGTAAATCAGCCAGGGTTCCTGCTCCTGATCACTGCCCAGTGACCCCTGGGTTAGAGAGAGGGGAAATCAGCCAGGGTTCCTGCTCCTGATCACTGTCCAGTGACCCCTGGGTTAGAGAGATGGGGAAATCAGCCAGGGTTCCTGCTCCTGATCACCGTCCAGTGACCCCTGGGTTAGAGAGAGGGGAAATCAGCCAGGGTCCCTGCTCCTGATCACTGTCCAGTGACCCCTGTGTTAGAGAGAGGGGAAATCAGCCAGGGTTCCTGCTCCTGATCACTGTCCAGTGACCCCTGGGTTAGAGAGAGAGGGGAAATCAGCCAGGGTTCCTGCTCCTGATCACTGTCCAGTGACCCCTGGGTTAGAGAGAGGGGAAATCAGCCAGGGTTCCTGCTCCTGATCACTGTCCAGTGACCCCTGGGTTAGAGAGAGGGGAAATGAGCCAGGGTTCCTGCTCCTGATCATTGCCCAGTGACCCCTGGGTTAGAGAGAGAGAGGAAATCAGCCAGTGTTCCTGCTCCTGATCACTGTCCAGTGACCCCTGGGTTAGAGAGAGGGGAAATCAGCCAGGGTTCCTGCTCCTGATCACTGTCCAGTGACCCCTGGGTTAGAGAGAGGGGAAATCAGCCAGGGTTCCTGCTCCTGATCATAGTCCAGTGACCCCTGGGTTAGAGAGAGGGGAAATCAGCCAGGGTTCCTGCTCCTGATCACTGCCCAGTGACCCCTGGTTTAGAGAGAGGGGGAAATCAGCCAGGGTTCCTGCTCCTGATCACTGTCCAGTGACCCCTGGGTTAGAGAGAGGGGAAATCAGCCAGGGTTCCTGCTCCTGATCACAGTCCAGTGATCCCTGGGTTAGAGAGAGGGGAAATCAGCCAGGGTGCCTGCTCCTGATCACTGTTCAGTGACCCCCAGGTTAGAGAGAGGGGAAATCAGCCAGGGTTCCTGCTCCTGATCACTGTCCAGTGACCCCTGGGTTAGAGAGAGAGAGGAAATCAGCCAGGGTTCCTGCTCCTGATCACTGTCCAGTGACCTCTAGGTTAGAGAGAGGGGAAATCAGCCAGGGTTCCTGCTCCTGATCACTGTCCAGTGACCCCTGGGTTAGAGAGAGGGGAAATCAGCCAGGGTGCCTGCTCCTGATCACTGTCCAGTGAAACCTGGGTTAGAGAGAGGGGAAATCAGCCAGGGTTCCTGCTCCTGATCACTGCCCAGTGACCCCTGGGTTTGAGAGAGGGGGAAATCAGCCAGGGTTCCTGCTCCTGATCACTGTCCAGTGACCCCTGGGTTAGAGAGAGGGGAAATCAACCAGGGTTCCTGCTCCTGATCACTGTCCAGTGACCCCCAGGTTAGAGAGAGGGGAAATCAGCCAGGGTTCCTGCTCCTGATCACTGTCCAGTGACCCCTAGGTTAGAGAGAGGGGAAATCAGCCAGGGTTCCTGCTCCTGGTCACTGTCCAGTGAACCCTGGGTTAGAGAGAGGGAAAATCAGCCAGGGTTCCTGCTCCTGGTCACTGTCCAGTGACCCCTGGGTTAGAGAGAGGGGAAATCAGCCAGGGTTCCTGCTCCTGATCACTGCCCAGTGAACACTGGGTTATAGAGAGGGGAAATCAGCCAGGGTTCCTGCTCCTGATCACTGTCCAGTGACCCCTGGGTTAGAGAGCGGGGAAATCAGCCAGGGTTCCTGCTCCTGATCACTGTCCAGTGACCCCTAGTTTAGAGACAGGGGAAATCAGCCAGGGTTCCTGATCCTGATCACTGTCCAGTGACACCTAGGTTAGAGAGAGGGGAAATCAGCCAGGGTTCCTGCTCCTGATCACTGTCCAGTGACCCCTGGGTTAGAGAGAGGGGAAATCAGCCAGGGTTCCTGCTCCTGGTCACTGTCCAGTGACCCCTGGGTTAGAGAGAGAGGGAAAACAGCCAGGGTTCCTGCTCCTGATCACTGCCCAGTGACCCCTGGGTTAGAGAGAGGGGGAAATCAGCCAGGGTTCCTGCTCCTGATCACTGCCCAGTGACCCCGGGTTAGAGAGAGGGGAAATCAGCAAGTGTTCCTGCTCCTGATCACTGCCCAGTGACCCCTGGGTTAGAGAGAGGGGGAAATCAGCCAGGGATCGTGCTCCTGATCACTGTCCAGTGACCCCTGGGTTAGAGAGAGGGGAAATCAGCCAGGGTTCGTGCTCCTGATCACTGCCCAGTGACCCCTGGGTTAGAGAGAGGGGAAATCAGCCAGGGTTCCTGCTCCTGATCACTGCCCAGTGACCCCTGGGTTAGAGAGAGGGGAAATCAGCCAGGGTTCCCGCTCCTGATCACTGTCCAGTGACCCCTGGGTTAGAGAGAGGGGACATCAGCCAGGGTTCCTGCTCCTGATCACTGTCCAGTGACCCCTGGGTTAGAGAGAGGGGAAATCAGCCAGGGTTGCCGCTCCTGATCACTGTCCAGTGACCCCTGGGTTAGAGAGAGGGGAAATCAGCCAGGGTTCCTGCTCCTGATCACTGTCCAGTGACCCCTGGGTTAGAGAGAGAGGAAATCAGCCAGGGTTCCTGCTCCTGATCACCGTCCAGTGACCCCTGGGTTAGAGAGAGAGGAAATCAGCCAGGGTTCCTGCTCCTGATCACCGTCCAGTGACCCCTGGGTTAGAGAGATGGGGAAATCAGCCAGGGTTCCTGCTCCTGGTCACTGTCCAGTGACCCCTGGGTTAGAGAGAGAGGGAAATGAGCCAGGGTTCCTGCTCCTGATCACTGCCCAGTGACCCCTGGGTTAGAGAGAGGGGGAAATCAGCCAGGGTTCCTGCTCCTGATCACTGCCCAGTGACCCCTGGGTTAGAGAGAGGGGAAATCAGCCAGGGTTCCTGCTCCTGATCACTGCCCAGTGACCCCTGGGTTAGAGAGAGGGGAAATCAGCCAGGGTTCGTGCTCCTGATCACTGCCCAGTGACCCCTGGGTTAGAGAGAGGGGAAATCAGCCAGGGTTCGTGCTCCTGATCACTGCCCAGTGACCCCTGGGTTAGAGAGAGGGGAAATCAGCCAGGGTTCCTGCTCCTGATCACTGTCCAGTGACCCCTGGGTTAGAGAGAGGGGAAATCAGCCAGGGTTCCTGCTCCTGATCACTGCCCAGTGACCCCTGGGTTAGAGAGAGGGGAAATCAGCCAGGGTTCCCGCTCCTGATCACTGTCCAGTGACCCCTGGGTTAGAGAGAGGGGACATCAGCCAGGGTTCCTGCTCCTGATCACTGTCCAGTGACCCCTGGGTTAGAGAGAGGGGAAATCAGCCAGGGTTGCCGCTCCTGATCACTGTCCAGTGACCCCTGGGTTAGAGAGAGGGGAAATCAGCCAGGGTTCCTGCTCCTGATCACTGTCCAGTGACCCCTGGGTTAGAGAGAGAGGAAATCAGCCAGGGTTCCTGCTCCTGATCACCGTCCAGTGACCCCTGGGTTAGAGAGAGAGGAAATCAGCCAGGGTTCCTGCTCCTGATCACCGTCCAGTGACCCCTGGGTTAGAGAGATGGGGAAATCAGCCAGGGTTCCTGCTCCTGGTCACTGTCCAGTGACCCCTGGGTTAGAGAGAGAGGGAAATGAGCCAGGGTTCCTGCTCCTGATCACTGCCCAGTGACCCCTGGGTTAGAGAGAGGGGGAAATCAGCCAGGGTTCCTGCTCCTGATCACTGCCCAGTGACCCCTGGGTTAGAGAGAGGGGAAATCAGCCAGGGTTCCTGCTCCTGATCACTGCCCAGTGACCCCTGGGTTAGAGAGAGGGGAAATCAGCCAGGGTTCGTGCTCCTGATCACTGCCCAGTGACCCCTGGGTTAGAGAGAGGGGAAATCAGCCAGGGTTCGTGCTCCTGATCACTGCCCAGTGACCCCTGGGTTAGAGAGAGGGGAAATCAGCCAGGGTTCCTGCTCCTGATCACTGTCCAGTGACCCCTGGGTTAGAGAGAGGGGAAATCAGCCAGGGTTCGTGCTCCTGATCACTGCCCAGTGACCCCTGGGTTAGAGAGAGGGGAAATCAGCCAGGGTTCGTGCTCCTGATCACTGCCCAGTGACCCCTGGGTTAGAGAGAGGGGAAATCAGCCAGGGTTCATGCTCCTGATCACTGCCCAGTGACCCCTGGGTTAGAGAGAGGGGAAATCAGCCAGGGTTCCCGCTCCTGATCACTTTCCAGTGACCCCTGGGTTAGAGAGAGGGGAAATCAGCCAGGGTTCCCGCTCCTGATCACTGTCCAGTGACCCCTGGGTTAGAGAGAGAGGAAATCAGCCAGGTTCCTGCTCCTGATCACTGTCCAGTGATCCCTGCGTTAGAGAGAGGGGGGAAATCAGCCAGGGTTCCTGCTCCTGATCACTGTCCAGTGACCCCTGGGTTAGAGAGAGGGGAAATCAGCCAGGGTTCCTGCTCCTGATCACTGTCCAGTGACCCCTGGGTTAGAGAGATGGGGAAATCAGCCAGGGTTCCTGCTCCTGATCACCGTCCAGTGACCCCTGGGTTAGAGAGAGGGGAAATCAGCCAGGGTTCCTGCTCCTGATCACTGTCCAGTGACCCCTGTGTTAGAGAGAGGGGAAATCAGCCTGGGTTCCTGCTCCTGATCACTGTCCAGTGACCCCTGGGTTAGAGAGAGAGGAAATCAGCCAGGGTTCCTGCTCCTGATCACTGTCCAGTGACCCCTGGATTAGAGAGATGGGGAAATCAGCCAGGGTTCCTGCTCCTGATCACCGTCCAGTGACCCCTGGGTTCGAGAGAGGGGAAATCAGCCAGGGTTCCTGCTCCTGATCACTGTCCAGTGACCCCTGGGTTAGAGAGAGGGGAAATCAGCCAGGGTTCCTGCTCCTGATCACTGTCCAGTGACCCCTGGGTTAGAGAGAGGGGAAATCAGCCAGGGTTCCTGCTCCTGATCACTGTCCAGTGACCCCTGGGTTAGAGAGAGGGGAAATCAGCCAGGGTTCCTGCTCCTGATCACTGTCCAGTGATCCCTGGGTTAGAGAGAGGGGAAATCAGCCAGGGTTCCTGCTCCTGATCACTGTCCAGTGACCCCTGGGTTAGAGAGAGGGGAAATCGGCCAGGGTTCGTGCTCCTGATCACTGCCCAGTGACCCCTGGGTTAGAGAGAGGGGAAATCAGCCAGGGTTCCTGCTCCTGATCACTGCCCAGTGACCCCTGGGTTAGAGAGAGGGGAAATCAGCCAGGGTTCCTGCTCCTGATCACTGCCCAGTGACCCCTGGGTTCGAGAGAGGGGAAATCAGCCAGGGTTCCTGCTCCTGATCACTGCCCAGTGACCCCTGGGTTAGAGAGAGGGAAAATCAGCCAGGGTTCCCGCTCCTGATCACTGTCCAGTGACCCCTGGGTTAGAGAGAGGGGAAATCAGCCAGGGTTCCTGCTCCTGATCACTGTCCAGTGACCCCTGGGTTAGAGAGAGAGGAAATCAGCCAGGGTTCCTGCTCCTGATCACTGTCCAGTGACCCCTGGGTTAGAGAGAGGGGGGAAATCAGCCAGGGTTCCTGCTCCTGATCACTGTCCAGTGACCCCTGGGTTAGAGAGATGGGGAAATCAGCCAGGGTTCCTGCTCCTGATCACCGTCCAGTGACCCCTGGGTTAGAGAGAGGGGAAATCAGCCAGGGTTCCTGCTCCTGATCACTGCCCAGTGACCCCTGGGTTAGAGAGAGGGGGAAATCAGCCAGGGTTCCTGCTCCTGATCACTGCCCAGTGACCCCTGGGTTAGAGAGAGGGGGAAATCAGCCAGGGTTCCTGCTCCTGATCACTGCCCAGTGACCCCTGGGTTAGAGAGAGGGGAAATCAGCCAGGGTTCCTGCTCCTGATCACTGTCCAGTGACCCCTGGGTTAGAGAGAGGGGAAATCAGCCAGGGTTCCTGCTCCTGATCACTGCTCAGTGACCCCTGGGTTAGAGAGAGGGGAAATCAGCCAGGGTTCGTGCTCCTGATCACTGTCCAGTGACCCCTGGGTTAGAGAGAGGGGAAATCAGCCGGGGTTCGTGCTCCTGATCACTGCCCGGTGACCCCTGGGTTAGAGAGAGGGGAAATCAGCCAGGGTTCGTGCTCCTGATCACTGCCCAGTGACCCCTGGGTTAGAGAGAGGGGAAATCAGCCAGGGCTCCTGCACCTGATCACTGTCCAGTGACCCCTGGGTTAGAGAGAGGGGAAATCAGCCAGGGTTCCTGCTCCTGATCACTGTCCAGTGACCCCTGGGTTAGGGAGAGGGGAAATCAGCCAGGGTTCCTGCTCCTGATCACTTTCCAGTGACCCCTGGGTTAGAGAGAGGGGAAATCAGCCAGGGTTCCCGCTCCTCATCACTGTCCAGTGACCCCTGGGTTAGAGAGAGGGGAAATCAGCCAGGGTTCCTGCTCCTGATCACTGTCCAGTGACCCCTGGGTTAGAGAGAGAGGAAATCAGCCAGGGTTCCTGCTCCTGATCACTGTCCAGTGACCCCTGGGTTAGAGAGAGGGGGGAAATCAGCCAGGGTTCCTGCTCCTGATCACTGTCCAGTGACCCCTGGGTTAGAGAGAGGGGAAATCAGCCAGGGTTCCTGCTACTGATCACTGTCCAGTGACCCCTGGGTTAGAGAGAGGGGAAATCAGCCAGTGTTCCTGTTCTCGATCACTGCCCAGTGACCCCTGGGTTAGAGAGAGGGGAAATCAGCCAGGGTTCCTGCTCCTGATCACTGTCCAGTGACCCCTGGGTTAGAGAGAGGGGAAATCAGCCAGGGTTCCTGTTCCTGATCACTGCCCAGTGACCCCTGGGTTAGAGAGAGGGGAAATCAGGCAGGGTTCGTGCTCCTGATCACTGTCCAGTGACCCCTGGGTTAGAGCGAGGGGAAATCAGCCAGGGTTCCTGCTCCTGATCACTGTCCAGTGACCCCTGGGTTAGAGAGAGGGGAAATCAGCCAGGGTTCCTGTTCCCGATCACTGCCCAGTGACCCCTGGGTTAGAGAGAGGGGAAATCAGCCAGGGTTCCTGCTCCTGATCACTGTCCAGTGACCCCTGCGTTAGAGAGAGAGGAAATCAGCCAGGGTTCCTGCTCCTGATCACTGTCCAGTGACCCCTGGGTTAGAGAGATGGGGAAATCAGCCAGGGTTCCTGCTCCTGATCAACGTCCAGTGACCCCTGGGTTAGAGAGAGGGGAAATCAGCCAGGGTTCCTGCTCCTGATCACTGTCCAGTGACCCCTGGGTTAGAGAGAGGGGAAATCAGCCAGGGTTCCTGCTCATGATCACTGTCCAGTGACCCCTGGGTTAGAGAGAGGGGAAATCAGCCAGGGTTCCTGTTCCTGATCACTGCCCAGTGACCCCTGGGTTAGAGAGAGGGAAAATCAGCCAGGGTTCCTGCTCCTGATCACTGTCCAGTGACCCCTGGGTTAGAGAGAGGGGAAATCAGCCAGGGTTCCTGTTCCCGATCACTGCCCAGTGACCCCTGGGTTAGAGAGAGGGGAAATCAGCCAGTGTTCCTGCTCCTGATCACTGTCCAGCGACCCCTGGGTTAGAGAGAGGGGAAATCAGCCAGCGTTCCTGCTCCTGATCACTGTCCAGTGACCCCTGGGTTAGAGAGAGAGGGGAAATCAGCCAGGGTTCCTGCTCCTGATCACTGTCCAGTGACCCCTGGGTTAGAGAGAGGGGAAATCAGCCAGGGTTCCTGTTCCCGATCACTGCCCAGTGACCCCTGGGTTAGAGAGAGGGGAAATCAGCCAGGGTTCCTGCTCCTGATCACTGTCCAGTGACCCCTGGGTTAGAGAGAGGGGAAATCAGCCAGGGTTCCTGTTCCCGATCACTGCCCAGTGACCCCTCGGTTAGAGAGAGGGGAAATCAGCCAGGGTTCCTGCTCCTGATCACTGTCCAGTGACCCCTGGGTTAGAGAGAGGGGAAATCAGCCAGGGTTCCTGCTCCTGATCACTGTCCAGTGACCCCTGGGTTAGAGAGAGGGGGCAAATCAGCCAGGGTTCCTGCTCCTGATCACTGTCCAGTGATCCCTGCGTTAGAGAGAGGGGGGAAATCAGCCAGGGTTCCTGCTCCTGATCACTGTCCAGTGACCCCTGGGTTAGAGAGAGGGGAAATCAGCCAGGGTTCCTGCTCCTGATCACTGTCCAGTGACCCCTGGGTTAGAGAGATGGGGAAATCAGCCAGGGTTCCTGCTCCTGATCACCGTCCAGTGACCCCTGGGTTAGAGAGAGGGGAAATCAGCCAGGGTTCCTGCTCCTGATCACTGTCCAGTGACCCCTGTGTTAGAGAGAGGGGAAATCAGCCTGGGTTCCTGCTCCTGATCACTGTCCAGTGACCCCTGGGTTAGAGAGAGAGGAAATCAGCCAGGGTTCCTGCTCCTGATCACTGTCCAGTGACCCCTGGATTAGAGAGATGGGGAAATCAGCCAGGGTTCCTGCTCCTGATCACCGTCCAGTGACCCCTGGGTTCGAGAGAGGGGAAATCAGCCAGGGTTCCTGCTCCTGATCACTGTCCAGTGACCCCTGGGTTAGAGAGAGGGGAAATCAGCCAGGGTTCCTGCTCCTGATCACTGTCCAGTGACCCCTGGGTTAGAGAGAGGGGAAATCAGCCAGGGTTCCTGCTCCTGATCAATGTCCAGTGACCCCTGGGTTAGAGAGAGGGGAAATCAGCCAGGGTTCCTGCTCCTGATCACTGTCCAGTGATCCCTGGGTTAGAGAGAGGGGAAATCAGCCAGGGTTCCTGCTCCTGATCACTGTCCAGTGACCCCTGGGTTAGAGAGAGGGGAAATCGGCCAGGGTTCGTGCTCCTGATCACTGCCCAGTGACCCCTGGGTTAGAGAGAGGGGAAATCAGCCAGGGTTCCTGCTCCTGATCACTGCCCAGTGACCCCTGGGTTAGAGAGAGGGGAAATCAGCCAGGGTTCCTGCTCCTGATCACTGCCCAGTGACCCCTGGGTTAGAGAGAGGGGAAATCAGCCAGGGTTCCTGCTCCTGATCACTGCCCAGTGACCCCTGGGTTAGAGAGAGGGAAAATCAGCCAGGGTTCCCGCTCCTGATCACTGTCCAGTGACCCCTGGGTTAGAGAGAAGGGAAATCAGCCAGGGTTCCTGCTCCTGATCACTGTCCAGTGACCCCTGGGTTAGAGAGAGAGGAAATCAGCCAGGGTTCCTGCTCCTGATCACTGTCCAGTGACCCCTGGGTTAGAGAGAGGGGGGAAATCAGCCAGGGTTCCTGCTCCTGATCACTGTCCAGTGACCCCTGGGTTAGAGAGATGGGGAAATCAGCCAGGGTTCCTGCTCCTGATCACCGTCCAGTGACCCCTGGGTTAGAGAGAGGGGAAATCAGCCAGGGTTCCTGCTCGTGATCACTGCCCAGTGACCCCTGGGTTAGAGAGAGGGGGAAATCAGCCAGGGTTCCTGCTCCTGATCACTGCCCAGTGACCCCTGGGTTAGAGAGAGGGGGAAATCAGCCAGGGTTCCTGCTCCTGATCACTGCCCAGTGACCCCTGGGTTAGAGAGAGGGGAAATCAGCCAGGGTTCCTGCTCCTGATCACTGTCCAGTGACCCCTGGGTTAGAGAGAGGGGAAATCAGCCAGGGTTCCTGCTCCTGATCACTGCTCAGTGACCCCTGGGTTAGAGAGAGGGGAAATCAGCCAGGGTTCGTGCTCCTGATCACTGTCCAGTGACCCCTGGGTTAGAGAGAGGGGAAATCAGCCGGGGTTCGTGCTCCTGATCACTGCCCGGTGACCCCTGGGTTAGAGAGAGGGGAAATCAGCCAGGGTTCGTGCTCCTGATCACTGCCCAGTGACCCCTGGGTTAGAGAGAGGGGAAATCAGCCAGGGCTCCTGCACCTGATCACTGTCCAGTGACCCCTGGGTTAGAGAGAGGGGAAATCAGCCAGGGTTCCTGCTCCTGATCACTGTCCAGTGACCCCTGGGTTAGGGAGAGGGGAAATCAGCCAGGGTTCCTGCTCCTGATCACTTTCCAGTGACCCCTGGGTTAGAGAGAGGGGAAATCAGCCAGGGTTCCCGCTCCTCATCACTGTCCAGTGACCCCTGGGTTAGAGAGAGGGGAAATCAGCCAGGGTTCCTGCTCCTGATCACTGTCCAGTGACCCCTGGGTTAGAGAGAGAGGAAATCAGCCAGGGTTCCTGCTCCTGATCACTGTCCAGTGACCCCTGGGTTAGAGAGAGGGGGGAAATCAGCCAGGGTTCCTGCTCCTGATCACTGTCCAGTGACCCCTGGGTTAGAGAGAGGGGAAATCAGCCAGGGTTCCTGCTCCTGATCACTGTCCAGTGACCCCAGGGTTAGAGAGAGGGGAAATCAGCCAGTGTTCCTGTTCTCGATCACTGCCCAGTGACCCCTGGGTTAGAGAGAGGGGAAATCAGCCAGGGTTCCTGCTCCTGATCACTGTCCAGTGACCCCTGGGTTAGAGAGAGGGGAAATCAGCCAGGGTTCCTGTTCCTGATCACTGCCCAGTGACCCCTGGGTTAGAGAGAGGGGAAATCAGGCAGGGTTCGTGCTCCTGATCACTGTCCAGTGACCCCTGGGTTAGAGCGAGGGGAAATCAGCCAGGGTTCCTGCTCCTGATCACTGTCCAGTGACCCCTGGGTTAGAGAGAGGGGAAATCAGCCAGGGTTCCTGTTCCCGATCACTGCCCAGTGACCCCTGGGTTAGAGAGAGGGGAAATCAGCCAGGGTTCCTGCTCCTGATCACTGTCCAGTGACCCCTGCGTTAGAGAGAGAGGAAATCAGCCAGGGTTCCTGCTCCTGATCACTGTCCAGTGACCCCTGGGTTAGAGAGATGGGGAAATCAGCCAGGGTTCCTGCTCCTGATCAACGTCCAGTGACCCCTGGGTTAGAGAGAGGGGAAATCAGCCAGGGTTCCTGCTCCTGATCACTGTCCAGTGACCCCTGGGTTAGAGAGAGGGGAAATCAGCCAGGGTTCCTGCTCATGATCACTGTCCAGTGACCCCTGGGTTAGAGAGAGGGGAAATCAGCCAGGGTTCCTGTTCCTGATCACTGCCCAGTGACCCCTGGGTTAGAGAGAGGGAAAATCAGCCAGGGTTCCTGCTCCTGATCACTGTCCAGTGACCCCTGGGTTAGAGAGAGGGGAAATCAGCCAGGGTTCCTGTTCCCGATCACTGCCCAGTGACCCCTGGGTTAGAGAGAGGGGAAATCAGCCAGGGTTCCTGCTGCTGATCACTGTCCAGCGACCCCTGGGTTAGAGAGAGGGGAAATCAGCCAGCGTTCCTGCTCCTGATCACTGTCCAGTGACCCCTGGGTTAGAGAGAGGGGAAATCAGCCAGGGTTCCTGTTCCCGATCACTGCCCAGTGACCCCTGGGTTAGAGAGAGGGGAAATCAGCCAGGGTTCCTGCTCCTGATCACTGTCCAGTGACCCCTGGGTTAGAGAGAGGGGAAATCAGCCAGGGTTCCTGTTCCCGATCACTGCCCAGTGACCCCTCGGTTAGAGAGAGGGGAAATCAGCCAGGGTTCCTGCTCCTGATCACTGTCCAGTGACCCCTGGGTTAGAGAGAGGGGAAATCAGCCAGGGTTCCTGCTCCTGATCACTGTCCAGTGACCCCTGGGTTAGAGAGAGGGGGGAAATCAGCCAGGGTTCCTGCTCCTGATCACTGTCCAGTGACCCCTGGGTTAGAGAGAGGGGAAATCAGCCAGGGTTCCTGTTCCCGATCACTGCCCAGTGACCCCTGGGTTAGAGAGGGGAAATCAGGCAGGGTTCCTGCTCCTGATCACTGTCCAGTGACCCCTGGGTTAGAGCGAGGGGAAATCAGCCAGGGTTCCTGCTCCTGATCACTGTCCAGTGACCCCTGGGTTAGAGAGAGGGGAAATCAGCCAGGGTTCCTGTTCCCGATCACTGCCCAGTGACCCCTGGGTTAGAGAGAGGGGAAATCAGCCAGGGTTCCTGCTCCTGATCACTGTCCAGTGACCCCTGGGTTAGAGAGAGGGGAAATCAGCCGGGGTTCCTGCTCCTGATCACTGGCCAGTGACCCCTGGGTTAGAGAGAGGGGAAATCAGCCAGGGTTCCTGCTCCTGATCACTGCCCAGTGACCCCTGGGTTAGAGAGAGAGGAAATCAGCCAGGGTTCCTGCTCCTGATCACTGTCCAGTGACCCCTGGGTTAGAGAGAGGGGAAATCAGCCAGGGTTCCTGTTCCCGATCACTGCCCAGTGACCCCTGGGTTAGAGAGGGGAAATCAGGCAGGGTTCCTGCTCCTGATCACTGTCCAGTGACCCCTGGGTTAGAGCGAGGGGAAATCAGCCAGGGTTCCTGCTCCTGATCACTGTCCAGTGACCCCTGGGTTAGAGAGAGGGGAAATCAGCCAGGGTTCCTGTTCCCGATCACTGCCCAGTGACCCCTGGGTTAGAGAGAGGGGAAATCAGCCAGGGTTCCTGCTCCTGATCACTGTCCAGTGACCCCTGGGTTAGAGAGAGGGGAAATCAGCCGGGGTTCCTGCTCCTGATCACTGGCCAGTGACCCCTGGGTTAGAGAGAGGGGAAATCAGCCAGGGTTCCTGCTCCTGATCACTGCCCAGTGACCCCTGGGTTAGAGAGAGAGGAAATCAGCCAGGGTTCCTGCTCCTGATCACTGTCCAGTGACCCCTGGGTTAGGGAACAGAGTTTGTGGCGGAGACCGAAAACAATGGCTTCGGCCATCCCAATATTTAATTGGAGCAAAGTTTTGCTCACCCAGAACTGTCTGACAATTTAGAGACCTTGGAGGGGTCGAGAGAAGGCGTTAGTGAGGTAGAGCTGGGTGTTGTCAGCTTACATGTGGAAACTGATTGGCGGAACAGGCTCGAGGGGCTGAATGGCCTCCTCCTGTTCCTATAAGTGGAACATGTCCTGACCCAGTTGTTTACCAGAACTGGCCACGCTTGGCAATGTTACAAAAGCTGGGTTCTGGGCTCTGAATAAGCAGAAAGGGCTGGATTTTATCAATGGACGTGTGTAGGAGGCAGGACTCCCACTTTCGGGGTTGTAGTCCCGCCTCCATCGAGTTGCGGCCAACCCACGCGATTTTGACTTGATTGACCTTGTTGACCCCGCCCAGCGGGCCCAGCAGGCCAATTAAGGGCCACCCGGCAACAGGTGACGTCACAGATTGACATTTCATCTGTCAAGAGATTTTGACAGATGAAATATCAGCGTTTCACAGCTGTTTGAAGCTGTCAAACACTGACAATCTGTACTCCAGGTTAATTCCTTCCTCTCAGGCTGATTTAGAGATCTCTCCGGAACAGAAAGCTGAATGCTGCAACTTTTGACAGCTCGCAGCCATTCTGCTTTCTGTGCCGGTGAGATGAGGGACTCCCGAGACCTGAAGGAAGGAAGGCTGTAAAGGTAAGTAAAGGTTAGTAAAACTTCTTTAAACACTTTACACACACCAAACATACTTACCTCTGCACTCATGCACCCATCACTCACCTGAACACCGGACATCTCGAACCCTCCAAGCCCTTCAGCCCGACGGGCCGCCTCGCTAACTTGGCGTGGTTTGGAGCCGTCGGGAATCCCACACTTCAGGAATAAAAATAGGGATTAGGCTAAAAACTGCCTGTTAACAGGCGGTTAATTGACACTAATTCCCTTCCCGCCTCGGGGAGGCGGCTCCCAGCACAGGTCGGGTATCCGTCTCCTTTGAAACTGGCATGGAGGCGGGTTGGGGGCGGGATGGGTTCATGCCCCCCGATTTCGGGATTTTAACCCCCCACACGCTTCCAATCCCGCCACCACCAGCCCGGGAAATTCTAGCCCAAAGCGTGCGGCCGCTGCTTACAGTTCAAAATGGAGGCTCGTTTCCAAAAGCTGTCCTTGGCCGCTTCTTCGCTGCTCAGCCTCGGCGATAACTTCCTGCTGATGCGCTTCCACACGGCCTCGTTGCTGCAGAACTCGTGGAAGTAGCGGCACGTCTGCCCCAGCATCACCACATCCTTCACGGAGAGGTCCAATATGATCTGATCGAGCTGAGGACGAGAGAAACACAGGAGCTGAAGCCCTCGGCGGTCCCGGGCACAGTGACGCATGTTCACCAGGGTGGGCTCACCTCGCCTCTAACCGGGGACATAGAAACATAGAAGATAGGAGCAGGAGTAGGCCATTCGGCCCCTCGAGCCTGCTCCGCCATTTAATGAGATCATGGCTGATCGTCCAAATTCAGTACCCGGTCCCTGCCTTCTCCCCATATCCCTTGATCCCTTTAGCCTTAAGAAATATATCCAACTGCTTCTTGAATATATTTAATGAATTGGCCTCAACTGCCTTGTGTGGTAGAGAATTCCACAGGTTCACCACTCTCTGGGTGAAGAAATTCCTCCTCATCTCTGTCCTAAATGGCTTACCCCTTATCCTTAGACTGTGACCCCTGGTTCTGGACTCCCCGACCATCGGGAACATCCTTCCTGCATCTAGTCTGTCTAGTCCTGTTAGAATTTTATACGTTTCAATGAGATCCCCTCTCATTCTTCTAAACTCCAGCGAGTATAAGCCCAATCGACCCAATCTCGCGCACAGCAAGCTCCCACAAACAGCAATGTTATAATGACCAGATAACCTGTTTTATTGATGTTGGATGAGGCCAAAATATCGGCCAGGACACCGGGGAGAACTCCCCTGCGTGACTTTGAAACCGTGCTGTGGGATCTTTTACATCCCCACCGAGAGAGCAAGCGGGACCTCAGTTTCAGCGGCCCAGCTCCGACAGTGCGGCCCAGCTCCGACAGTGCGGCCCAGCTCCGACAGTGCGGCCCAGCTCCGACAGTGCGGCCCAGCTCCGACAGTGCGGCCCAGCTCCGACAGTGCGGCCCAGCTCCGACAGTGCGGCCCAGCTCCGACAGTGCGGCCCAGCTCCGACAGTGCGGCCCAGCTCCGACAGTGCGGCCCAGCTCCGACAGTGCGGCCCAGCTCCGACAGTGCGGCCCAGCTCCGACAGTGCGGCCCAGCTCCGACAGTGCGGCGCTGTCCCATGAACCGCAAGTCTAGGTTTTGTGCTCAAGTCTCTGGAGTGGGACTTGAACCCACGACCTTCTGACTCTGAGTGCGAGAGTGCTGCCCACTAAGCCATGGCTGAATTGACACCTGGAGTGACGTTTGGAGTGAAGAGGAAACGGCATGGCTTCGGGTAACAGTTGGGGTGAGACAAGGTTGCACTTTGCACAGAATATCGCCAAAACAGATCACAGTACAGAATAGAACACACAACAGAATATATCTAAAACAGAACACAGTACAGAATAGAACACACAACAGAATATATCCAAAACAGATCACAGTACGGAATAGAACACACAACAGAATATATCTAAAACAGAACACAGTACAGAATAGAACACACAACAGAATATATCTAAAACAGATCACAGTACAGAATAGAACACACAACAGAATATATCTAAAACAGATCACAGTACAGAATAGAACACACAACAGAATATATCTAAAACAGATCACAGTACAGAATAGAACACACAACAGAATATATCTAAAACAGAACACAGTACAGAATAGAACACACAACAGAATATATCTAAAACAGAACACAGTACAGAATAGAACACACAACAGAATATATCTAAAACAGATCACAGTACAGAATAGAACACACAACAGAATATATCTAAAACAGATCACAGTACAGAATAGAACACACAACAGAATATATCTAAAACAGATCACAGTACAGAATAGAACACACAACAGAATATATCTAAAACAGATCACAGTACAGAATAGAACACACAACAGAATATATCTAAAACAGATCACAGTACAGAATAGAACACACAACAGAATATATCTAAAACAGATCACAGTACAGAATAGAACACACAACAGAATATATCTAAAACAGATCACAGTACGGAATAGAACACACAACAGAATATATCTAAAACAGATCACAGTACGGAATAGAACACACAACAGAATATATCTAAAACAGATCACAGTACAGAATAGAACACACAACAGAATATATCTAAAACAGAACACAGTACAGAATAGAACACACAACAGAATATATCTAAAACAGAACACAGTACAGAATAGAACACACAACAGAATATATCTAAAACAGATCACAGTACAGAATAGAACACACAACAGAATATATCTAAAACAGATCACAGTACGGAATAGAACACACAACAGAATATATCTAAAACAGAACACAGTACAGAATAGAACACACAACAGAATATATCTAAAACAGAACACAGTACAGAATAGAACACACAACAGAATATATCTAAAACAGAACACAGTACAGAATAGAACACACAACAGAATATATCTAAAACAGATCACAGTACGGAATAGAACACACAACAGAATATATCTAAAACAGATCACAGTACAGAATAGAACACACAACAGAATATATCTAAAACAGATCACAGTACAGAATAGAACACACAACAGAATATATCTAAAACAGATCACAGTACAGAATAGAACACACAACAGAATATATCTAAAACAGAACACAGTACAGAATAGAACACACAACAGAATATCGCCAAAACAGATCACAGTACGGAATAGAACACACAACAGAATATATCTAAAACAGAACACAGTACAGAATAGAACACACAACAGAATATATCTAAAACAGAACACAGTACAGAATAGAACACACAACAGAATATCGCCAAAACAGATCACAGTACGGAATAGAACACACAACAGAATATATCTAAAACAGAACACAGTACGGAATAGAACACACAACAGAATATATCTAAAACAGAACACAGTACGGAATAGAACACACAACAGAATATATCTAAAACAGAACACAGTACGGAATAGAACACACAACAGAATATATCTAAAACAGATCACAGTACAGAATAGAACACACAACAGAATATATCTAAAACAGATCACAGTACGGAATAGAACACACAACAGAATATATCTAAAACAGAACACAGTACAGAATAGAACACACAACAGAATATATCTAAAACAGATCACAGTACAGAATAGAACACACAACAGAATATATCTAAAACAGATCACAGTACAGAATAGAACACACAACAGAATATATCTAAAACAGAACACAGTACGGAATAGAACACACAACAGAATATATCTAAAACAGATCACAGTACGGAATAGAACACACAACAGAATATATCTAAAACAGATCACAGTACGGAATAGAACACACAACAGAATATATCTAAAACAGAACACAGTACAGAATAGAACACACAACAGAATATATCTAAAACAGATCACAGTACGGAATAGAACACACAACAGAATATATCTAAAACAGATCACAGTACGGAATAGAACACACAACAGAATATATCTAAAACAGATCACAGTACGGAATAGAACACACAACAGAATATATCTAAAACAGAACACAGTACAGAATAGAACACACAACAGAATATATCTAAAACAGATCACAGTACAGAATAGAACACACAACAGAATATATCTAAAACAGATCACAGTACAGAATAGAACACACAACAGAATATATCTAAAACAGAACACAGTACAGAATAGAACACACAACAGAATATATCTAAAACAGATCACAGTACGGAATAGAACACACAACAGAATATATCTAAAACAGATCACAGTACAGAATAGAACACACAACAGAATATATCTAAAACAGATCACAGTACAGAATAGAACACACAACAGAATATATCTAAAACAGATCACAGTACAGAATAGAACACACAACAGAATATATCTAAAACAGATCACAGTACAGAATAGAACACACAACAGAATATATCTAAAACAGAACACAGTACAGAATAGAACACACAACAGAATATCGCCAAAACAGATCACAGTACGGAATAGAACACACAACAGAATATATCTAAAACAGAACACAGTACAGAATAGAACACACAACAGAATATATCTAAAACAGAACACAGTACAGAATAGAACACACAACAGAATATCGCCAAAACAGATCACAGTACGGAATAGAACACACAACAGAATATATCTAAAACAGAACACAGTATGGAATAGAACACACAACAGAATATATCTAAAACAGAACACAGTACGGAATAGAACACACAACAGAATATATCTAAAACAGAACACAGTACGGAATAGAACACACAACAGAATATATCTAAAACAGATCGCAGTACAGAATAGAACACACAACAGAATATATCTAAAACAGATCACAGTACGGAATAGAACACACAACAGAATATATCTAAAACAGAACACAGTACAGAATAGAACACACAACAGAATATATCTAAAACAGATCACAGTACAGAATAGAACACACAACAGAATATATCTAAAACAGATCACAGTACAGAATAGAACACACAACAGAATATATCTAAAACAGAACACAGTACGGAATAGAACACACAACAGAATATATCTAAAACAGATCACAGTACGGAATAGAACACACAACAGAATATATCTAAAACAGATCACAGTACGGAATAGAACACACAACAGAATATATCTAAAACAGAACACAGTACAGAATAGAACACACAACAGAATATATCTAAAACAGATCACAGTACGGAATAGAACACACAACAGAATATATCTAAAACAGATCACAGTACGGAATAGAACACACAACAGAATATATCTAAAACAGATCACAGTACGGAATAGAACACACAACAGAATATATCTAAAACAGAACACAGTACAGAATAGAACACACAACAGAATATATCTAAAACAGATCACAGTACGGAATAGAACACACAACAGAATATATCTAAAACAGATCACAGTACGGAATAGAACACACAACAGAATATATCTAAAACAGAACACAGTACGGAATAGAACACACAACAGAATATATCTAAAACAGATCACAGTACGGAATAGAACACACAACAGAATATATCTAAAACAGATCACAGTACAGAATAGAACACACAACAGAATATATCTAAAACAGATCACAGTACGGAATAGAACACACAACAGAATATATCTAAAACAGAACACAGTACGGAATAGAACACACAACAGAATATATCTAAAACAGATCACAGTACGGAATAGAACACACAACAGAATATATCTAAAACAGAACACAGTACAGAATAGAACACACAACAGAATATATCTAAAACAGATCACAGTACAGAATAGAACACACAACAGAATATATCTAAAACAGATCACAGTACAGAATAGAACACACAACAGAATATATCTAAAACAGAACACAGTACAGAATAGAACACACAACAGAATATCGCCAAAACAGATCACAGTACGGAATAGAACACACAACAGAATATATCTAAAACAGAACACAGTACAGAATAGAACACACAACAGAATATATCTAAAACAGAACACAGTACAGAATAGAACACACAACAGAATATCGCCAAAACAGATCACAGTACGGAATAGAACACACAACAGAATATATCTAAAACAGAACACAGTATGGAATAGAACACACAACAGAATATATCTAAAACAGAACACAGTACGGAATAGAACACACAACAGAATATATCTAAAACAGAACACAGTACGGAATAGAACACACAACAGAATATATCTAAAACAGATCGCAGTACAGAATAGAACACACAACAGAATATATCTAAAACAGATCACAGTACGGAATAGAACACACAACAGAATATATCTAAAACAGAACACAGTACAGAATAGAACACACAACAGAATATATCTAAAACAGATCACAGTACAGAATAGAACACACAACAGAATATATCTAAAACAGATCACAGTACAGAATAGAACACACAACAGAATATATCTAAAACAGAACACAGTACGGAATAGAACACACAACAGAATATATCTAAAACAGATCACAGTACGGAATAGAACACACAACAGAATATATCTAAAACAGATCACAGTACGGAATAGAACACACAACAGAATATATCTAAAACAGAACACAGTACAGAATAGAACACACAACAGAATATATCTAAAACAGATCACAGTACGGAATAGAACACACAACAGAATATATCTAAAACAGATCACAGTACGGAATAGAACACACAACAGAATATATCTAAAACAGATCACAGTACGGAATAGAACACACAACAGAATATATCTAAAACAGAACACAGTACAGAATAGAACACACAACAGAATATATCTAAAACAGATCACAGTACGGAATAGAACACACAACAGAATATATCTAAAACAGATCACAGTACGGAATAGAACACACAACAGAATATATCTAAAACAGAACACAGTACGGAATAGAACACACAACAGAATATATCTAAAACAGATCACAGTACGGAATAGAACACACAACAGAATATATCTAAAACAGATCACAGTACAGAATAGAACACACAACAGAATATATCTAAAACAGATCACAGTACGGAATAGAACACACAACAGAATATATCTAAAACAGAACACAGTACGGAATAGAACACACAACAGAATATATCTAAAACAGATCACAGTACGGAATAGAACACACAACAGAATATATCTAAAACAGAACACAGTACAGAATAGAACACACAACAGAATATATCTAAAACAGATCACAGTACAGAATAGAACACACAACAGAATATATCTAAAACAGATCACAGTACAGAATAGAACACACAACAGAATATATCTAAAACAGATCACAGTACAGAATAGAACACACAACAGAATATATCTAAAACAGATCACAGTACAGAATAGAACACACAACAGAATATATCTAAAACAGATCACAGTACGGAATAGAACACACAACAGAATATATCTAAAACAGATCACAGTACGGAATAGAACACACAACAGAATATATCTAAAACAGATCACAGTACAGAATAGAACACACAACAGAATATATCTAAAACAGAACACAGTACAGAATAGAACACACAACAGAATATATCTAAAACAGAACACAGTACAGAATAGAACACACAACAGAATATATCTAAAACAGATCACAGTACAGAATAGAACACACAACAGAATATATCTAAAACAGATCACAGTACGGAATAGAACACACAACAGAATATATCTAAAACAGAACACAGTACAGAATAGAACACACAACAGAATATATCTAAAACAGAACACAGTACAGAATAGAACACACAACAGAATATATCTAAAACAGAACACAGTACAGAATAGAACACACAACAGAATATATCTAAAACAGATCACAGTACGGAATAGAACACACAACAGAATATATCTAAAACAGATCACAGTACAGAATAGAACACACAACAGAATATATCTAAAACAGATCACAGTACAGAATAGAACACACAACAGAATATATCTAAAACAGATCACAGTACAGAATAGAACACACAACAGAATATATCTAAAACAGAACACAGTACAGAATAGAACACACAACAGAATATCGCCAAAACAGATCACAGTACGGAATAGAACACACAACAGAATATATCTAAAACAGAACACAGTACAGAATAGAACACACAACAGAATATATCTAAAACAGAACACAGTACAGAATAGAACACACAACAGAATATCGCCAAAACAGATCACAGTACGGAATAGAACACACAACAGAATATATCTAAAACAGAACACAGTACGGAATAGAACACACAACAGAATATATCTAAAACAGAACACAGTACGGAATAGAACACACAACAGAATATATCTAAAACAGAACACAGTACGGAATAGAACACACAACAGAATATATCTAAAACAGATCACAGTACAGAATAGAACACACAACAGAATATATCTAAAACAGATCACAGTACGGAATAGAACACACAACAGAATATATCTAAAACAGAACACAGTACAGAATAGAACACACAACAGAATATATCTAAAACAGATCACAGTACAGAATAGAACACACAACAGAATATATCTAAAACAGATCACAGTACAGAATAGAACACACAACAGAATATATCTAAAACAGAACACAGTACGGAATAGAACACACAACAGAATATATCTAAAACAGATCACAGTACGGAATAGAACACACAACAGAATATATCTAAAACAGATCACAGTACGGAATAGAACACACAACAGAATATATCTAAAACAGAACACAGTACAGAATAGAACACACAACAGAATATATCTAAAACAGATCACAGTACGGAATAGAACACACAACAGAATATATCTAAAACAGATCACAGTACGGAATAGAACACACAACAGAATATATCTAAAACAGATCACAGTACGGAATAGAACACACAACAGAATATATCTAAAACAGAACACAGTACAGAATAGAACACACAACAGAATATATCTAAAACAGATCACAGTACAGAATAGAACACACAACAGAATATATCTAAAACAGATCACAGTACAGAATAGAACACACAACAGAATATATCTAAAACAGAACACAGTACAGAATAGAACACACAACAGAATATATCTAAAACAGATCACAGTACGGAATAGAACACACAACAGAATATATCTAAAACAGATCACAGTACAGAATAGAACACACAACAGAATATATCTAAAACAGATCACAGTACAGAATAGAACACACAACAGAATATATCTAAAACAGATCACAGTACAGAATAGAACACACAACAGAATATATCTAAAACAGATCACAGTACAGAATAGAACACACAACAGAATATATCTAAAACAGAACACAGTACAGAATAGAACACACAACAGAATATCGCCAAAACAGATCACAGTACGGAATAGAACACACAACAGAATATATCTAAAACAGAACACAGTACAGAATAGAACACACAACAGAATATATCTAAAACAGAACACAGTACAGAATAGAACACACAACAGAATATCGCCAAAACAGATCACAGTACGGAATAGAACACACAACAGAATATATCTAAAACAGAACACAGTATGGAATAGAACACACAACAGAATATATCTAAAACAGAACACAGTACGGAATAGAACACACAACAGAATATATCTAAAACAGAACACAGTACGGAATAGAACACACAACAGAATATATCTAAAACAGATCGCAGTACAGAATAGAACACACAACAGAATATATCTAAAACAGATCACAGTACGGAATAGAACACACAACAGAATATATCTAAAACAGAACACAGTACAGAATAGAACACACAACAGAATATATCTAAAACAGATCACAGTACAGAATAGAACACACAACAGAATATATCTAAAACAGATCACAGTACAGAATAGAACACACAACAGAATATATCTAAAACAGAACACAGTACGGAATAGAACACACAACAGAATATATCTAAAACAGATCACAGTACGGAATAGAACACACAACAGAATATATCTAAAACAGATCACAGTACGGAATAGAACACACAACAGAATATATCTAAAACAGAACACAGTACAGAATAGAACACACAACAGAATATATCTAAAACAGATCACAGTACGGAATAGAACACACAACAGAATATATCTAAAACAGATCACAGTACGGAATAGAACACACAACAGAATATATCTAAAACAGATCACAGTACGGAATAGAACACACAACAGAATATATCTAAAACAGAACACAGTACAGAATAGAACACACAACAGAATATATCTAAAACAGATCACAGTACGGAATAGAACACACAACAGAATATATCTAAAACAGATCACAGTACGGAATAGAACACACAACAGAATATATCTAAAACAGAACACAGTACGGAATAGAACACACAACAGAATATATCTAAAACAGATCACAGTACGGAATAGAACACACAACAGAATATATCTAAAACAGATCACAGTACAGAATAGAACACACAACAGAATATATCTAAAACAGATCACAGTACGGAATAGAACACACAACAGAATATATCTAAAACAGAACACAGTACGGAATAGAACACACAACAGAATATATCTAAAACAGATCACAGTACGGAATAGAACACACAACAGAATATATCTAAAACAGAACACAGTACAGAATAGAACACACAACAGAATATATCTAAAACAGATCACAGTACAGAATAGAACACACAACAGAATATATCTAAAACAGATCACAGTACAGAATAGAACACACAACAGAATATATCTAAAACAGAACACAGTACAGAATAGAACACACAACAGAATATCGCCAAAACAGATCACAGTACGGAATAGAACACACAACAGAATATATCTAAAACAGAACACAGTACAGAATAGAACACACAACAGAATATATCTAAAACAGAACACAGTACAGAATAGAACACACAACAGAATATCGCCAAAACAGATCACAGTACGGAATAGAACACACAACAGAATATATCTAAAACAGAACACAGTATGGAATAGAACACACAACAGAATATATCTAAAACAGAACACAGTACGGAATAGAACACACAACAGAATATATCTAAAACAGAACACAGTACGGAATAGAACACACAACAGAATATATCTAAAACAGATCGCAGTACAGAATAGAACACACAACAGAATATATCTAAAACAGATCACAGTACGGAATAGAACACACAACAGAATATATCTAAAACAGAACACAGTACAGAATAGAACACACAACAGAATATATCTAAAACAGATCACAGTACAGAATAGAACACACAACAGAATATATCTAAAACAGATCACAGTACAGAATAGAACACACAACAGAATATATCTAAAACAGAACACAGTACGGAATAGAACACACAACAGAATATATCTAAAACAGATCACAGTACGGAATAGAACACACAACAGAATATATCTAAAACAGATCACAGTACGGAATAGAACACACAACAGAATATATCTAAAACAGAACACAGTACAGAATAGAACACACAACAGAATATATCTAAAACAGATCACAGTACGGAATAGAACACACAACAGAATATATCTAAAACAGATCACAGTACGGAATAGAACACACAACAGAATATATCTAAAACAGATCACAGTACGGAATAGAACACACAACAGAATATATCTAAAACAGAACACAGTACAGAATAGAACACACAACAGAATATATCTAAAACAGATCACAGTACGGAATAGAACACACAACAGAATATATCTAAAACAGATCACAGTACGGAATAGAACACACAACAGAATATATCTAAAACAGAACACAGTACGGAATAGAACACACAACAGAATATATCTAAAACAGATCACAGTACGGAATAGAACACACAACAGAATATATCTAAAACAGATCACAGTACAGAATAGAACACACAACAGAATATATCTAAAACAGATCACAGTACGGAATAGAACACACAACAGAATATATCTAAAACAGAACACAGTACGGAATAGAACACACAACAGAATATATCTAAAACAGATCACAGTACGGAATAGAACACACAACAGAATATATCTAAAACAGAACACAGTACAGAATAGAACACACAACAGAATATATCTAAAACAGATCACAGTACAGAATAGAACACACAACAGAATATATCTAAAACAGATCACAGTACGGAATAGAACACACAACAGAATATATCTAAAACAGAACACAGTACGGAATAGAACACACAACAGAATATATCTAAAACAGATCACAGTACGGAATAGAACACACAACAGAATATATCTAAAACAGATCACAGTACAGAATAGAACACACAACAGAATATATCTAAAACAGATCACAGTACAGAATAGAACACACAACAGAATATATCTAAAACAGAACACAGTACGGAATAGAACACACAACAGAATATATCTAAAACAGATCACAGTACGGAATAGAACACACAACAGAATATATCTAAAACAGAACACAGTACAGAATAGAACACACAACAGAATATATCTAAAACAGAACACAGTACGGAATAGAACACACAACAGAATATATCTAAAACAGATCACAGTACGGAATAGAACACACAACAGAATATATCTAAAACAGAACACAGTACAGAATAGAACACACAACAGAATATATCTAAAACAGAACACAGTACAGAATAGAACACACAACAGAATATATCTAAAACAGAACACAGTACAGAATAGAACACACAACAGAATATATCTAAAACAGATCACAGTACAGAATAGAACACACAACAGAATATATCTAAAACAGAACACAGTACAGAATAGAACACACAACAGAATATATCTAAAACAGAACACAGTACAGAATAGAACACACAACAGAATATATCTAAAACAGAACACAGTACAGAATAGAACACACAACAGAATATATCTAAAACAGAACACAGTACAGAATAGAACACACAACAGAATATCGCCAAAACAGATCACAGTACAGAATAGAACACACAACAGAATATATCTAAAACAGATCACAGTACAGAATAGAACACACAACAGAATATCGCCAAAACAGATCACAGTACGGAATAGAACACACAACAGAATATCGCCAAAACAGATCACAGTACGGAATAGAACACACAACAGAATATATCTAAAACAGATCACAGTACGGAATAGAACACACAACAGAATATATCTAAAACAGATCACAGTACAGAATAGAACACACAACAGAATATATCTAAAACAGAACACAGTACAGAATAGAACACACAACAGAATATATCTAAAACAGAACACAGTACAGAATAGAACACACAACAGAATATATCTAAAACAGATCACAGTACAGAATAGAACACACAACAGAATATATCTAAAACAGATCACAGTACAGAATAGAACACACAACAGAATATATCTAAAACAGATCACAGTACAGAATAGAACACACAACAGAATATATCTAAAACAGAACACAGTACAGAATAGAACACACAACAGAATATATCTAAAACAGAACACAGTACAGAATAGAACACACAACAGAATATATCTAAAACAGAACACAGTACAGAATAGAACACACAACAGAATATATCTAAAACAGAACACAGTACAGAATAGAACACACAACAGAATATCGCCAAAACAGATCACAGTACAGAATAGAACACACAACAGAATATATCTAAAACAGATCACAGTACGGAATAGAACACACAACAGAATATCGCCAAAACAGATCACAGTACGGAATAGAACACACAACAGAATATCGCCAAAACAGATCACAGTACGGAATAGAACACACAACAGAATATATCTAAAACAGATCACAGTACGGAATAGAACACACAACAGAATATATCTAAAACAGATCACAGTACAGAATAGAACACACAACAGAATATATCTAAAACAGAACACAGTACAGAATAGAACACACAACAGAATATATCTAAAACAGAACACAGTACAGAATAGAACACACAACAGAATATATCTAAAACAGATCACAGTACAGAATAGAACACACAACAGAATATATCTAAAACAGATCACAGTACAGAATAGAACACACAACAGAATATATCTAAAACAGAACACAGTACAGAATAGAACACACAACAGAATATATCTAAAACAGATCACAGTACAGGATAGAACACACAACAGAATATATCTAAAACAGATCACAGTACAGAATAGAACACACAACAGAATATATCTAAAACAGAACACAGTACAGAATAGAACACACAACAGAATATATCTAAAACAGAACACAGTACAGAATAGAACACACAACAGAATATATCTAAAACAGAACACAGTACAGAATAGAACACACAACAGAATATATCTAAAACAGAACACAGTACAGAATAGAACACACAACAGAATATATCTAAAACGGATCACAGTACAGAATAGAACACACAACAGAATATATCTAAAACAGAACACAGTACAGAATAGAACACACAACAGAATATATCTAAAACAGATCACAGTACAGAATAGAACACACAACAGAATATATCTAAAACAGAACACAGTACAGAATAGAACACACAACAGAATATATCTAAAACAGAACACAGTACAGAATAGAACACACAACAGAATATATCTAAAACGGATCACAGTACAGAATAGAACACACAACAGAATATATCTAAAACAGATCACAGTACGGAATAGAACACACAACAGAATATATCTAAAACAGATCACAGTACAGAATAGAACACACAACAGAATATATCTAAAACAGATCACAGTACAGAATAGAACACACAACAGAATATATCTAAAACAGAACACAGTACAGAATAGAACACACAACAGAATATATCTAAAACAGAACACAGTACAGAATAGAACACACAACAGAATATATCTAAAACAGATCACAGTACAGAATAGAACACACAACAGAATATATCTAAAACAGATCACAGTACAGAATAGAACACACAACAGAATATATCTAAAACAGAACACAGTACAGAATAGAACACACAACAGAATATATCTAAAACAGATCACAGTACAGAATAGAACACACAACAGAATATATCTAAAACAGATCACAGTACAGAATAGAACACACAACAGAATATATCTAAAACAGATCACAGTACAGAATAGAACACACAACAGAATATATCTAAAACAGAACACAGTACAGAATAGAACACAATAGGAAATACACCCAGAATTGAAGGCAGCACAGAATATCCAGAGGATTGAGAGCAATGGAGAATATACCCAGATTAAAGCATTAAACAGTAATTCGCATTAACAGGAATTGGTTCTAATAAGCAGTACAGGTGCACTATCCCTTATCCGAAACCCTTGGGACCAGATGTTTTTCGGAATTCGGAATTTTCGGATTTCAGAATGGTATTCAGAATCAGTACGTAACACCCTAGCGGGGGTCTGGGCAGCACCCCGTAAGCAAACACATTAATATTTCTGCAGCGAACCTTATGAATATTCACACTGAGTGGGATAAATAAAGACTATAAATAGTATGACAGTTTATTTGTACAGCAATAATTTGGTAAATTAAGTCGTGGGATAAATATAGACCATAAATACTCCAGATACGCTCCACGAATAAACTTTCGGTTTTCAGAGGTTTCCGGTTTTCGGAAGAGTGGATCAGGGACAGTCTACCTGTATTATAACTGTGTCTTACAAGGCCAGGATGCTTGTGGTATTATTTTGCCCATCCTTTGGATGAAGGTGGTGCATCCTCGTCCATGTACTACACGGGATACTCACTAACTCGGGAGGGATGGACAGGATGGAGAACGGACCTGTTCGCTCCTTTTTGCTGCTCGTTCCTCCAACAAGATCACGTTGTCCATCCAGATGGGTGAAAGACATCCGCCTCCTCTTCACCTATTTAGAAAGGCATGGGTAAGCTATAAATAGACTTTGGCATTTTAATCCCTTTTCCAAAACAGAGGGGGGGAAAAACAATTTTGCACAGCCCATGTACACTCTCCCCTATCATTGACCCTACCCACCCATTTAATCTCCTCCCACAGCCCATGGACACTCTCCCCTATCATTGACCCTACCCACCCATTTAATCCCCTCCCACAGCCCATGTACACTCTCCCCTATCACTGACCCTACCCACCCATTGAATCTCCTCCCACAGCCCATGTACACTCTCCTCTATCACAGACTCTACCCACCCATTTAATCTCCTCCCACAGCCCATGTACACTCTCCCCTATCATTGACCCTACCCACCCATTTAATCTCCTCCCACAGCCCATGTACACTCTCCCCTATCACTGACTCTACCCACCCATTTAATCTCCTCCCACAGCCCATGGACACTCTCCCCGATCACAGACGCTACCCACCCATTTAATCTCCTCCCACAGCCCATGTACACTCTCCCCTATCATTGACCCTACCCACCCATTTAATCTCCTCCCACAGCCCATGTACACTCTCCCCTATCACAGACTCTACCCACCCATTTAATCTCCTCCCACAGCCCATGTACACTCTCCCCTATCACTGACTCTACCCACCCATTTAATCTCCTCCCACAGCCCATGGACACTCTCCCCTATCATTGACCCTACCCACCCATTTAATCTCCTCCCACAGCCCATGTACACTCTCCCCTATCACAGACTCTACCCACCCATTTAATCTCCTCCCACAGCCCATGTACACTCTCCCCTATCACAGACTCTACCCACCCATTTAATCTCCTCCCACAGCCCATGTACACTCTCCCCTATCACAGACTCTACCCACCCATTTAATCTCCTCCCACAGCCCATGGACACTCTCCCCTATCACGGACTCTCCCCACCCATTTAATCTCCTCCCACAGCCCATGGACACTCTCCCCTATCACAGACTCTACCCACCCATTTAATCTCCTCCCACAGCCCGTGTACACTCTCCCCTATCACAGACTCTACCCACCCATTTAATCTCCTCCCACAGCCCATGGACACTCTCCCCTATCACAGACTCTACCCACCCATTTAATCTCCTCCCACAGCCCATGGACACTCTCCCCTATCACAGACTCTACCCACCCATTTAATCTCCTCCCACAGCCCATGGACACTCTCCCCTATCACTGACTCTACCCACCCATTTAATCTCCTCCCACAGCCCATGTACACTCTCCCCTATCACAGACTCTACCCACCCATTTAATCTCCTCCCACAGCCCATGGACACTCTCCCCTATCACAGACTCTACCCACCCATTTAATCTCCTCCCACAGCCCATGGACACTCTCCCCTATCACAGACTCTACCCACCCATTTAATCTCCTCCCACAGCCCATGGACACTCTCCCCTATCACAGACTCTACCCACCCATTCAATCTCCTCCCACAGCCCATGGACACTCTCCCCTATCACAGACTCTACCCACCCATTCAATCTCCTCCCACAGCCCATGGACACTCTCCCCTATCACAGACTCTACCCACCCATTGAATCTCCTCCCACAGCCCATGGACACTCTCCCCTATCACAGACTCTACCCACCCATTTAATCTCCTCCCACAGCCCATGGACACTCTCCCCTATCACGGACTCTACCCACCCATTGAATCTCCTCCCACAGCCCATGGACACTCTCCCCTATCACAGACTCTACCCACCCATTTAATCTCCTCCCACAGACCATGTACACTCTCCCCTATCACAGACTCTACCCACCCATTTAATCTCCTCCCACAGCCCATGGACACTCTCCCCTATCACGGACTCTACCCACCCATTTAATCTCCTCCCACAGCCCATGGACACTCTCCCCTATCACAGACTCTACCCACCCATTTAATCTCCTCCCACAGCCCATGGACACTCTCCCCTATCACAGACTCTACCCACCCATTGAATCTCCTCCCACAGCCCATGGACACTCTCCCCTATCACGGACTCTACCCACCCATTTAATCTCCTCCCACAGCCCATGGACACTCTCCCCTATCACGGACTCTACCCACCCATTTAATCTCCTCCCACAGCCCATGGACACTCTCCCCTATCACAGACTCTACCCACCCATTTAATCTCCTCCCACAGCCCATGTACACTCTCCCCGATCACAGACTCTACCCACCCATTCAATCTCCTCCCACAGCCCATGTACACTCTCCCCTATCACGGACTCTACCCACCCATTTAATCTCCTCCCACAGCCCATGTACACTCTCCCCTATCACTGACTCTACCCACCCATTTAATCTCCTCTCACAGCCCATGGACACTCTCCCCTATCACAGACTCTACCCACCCATTTAATCTCCTCTCACAGCCCATGGACACTCTCCCCTATCACAGACTCTACCCACCCATTGAATCTCCTCCCACAGCCCATGGACACTCTCCCCTATCACTGACTCTACGCACCCATTTAATCTCCTCCCACAGCCCATGTACACTCTCCCCTATCACAGACTCTCCCCACCCATTCAATCTCCTCCCACAGCCCATGGACACTCTCCCCTATCACAGACTTTACCCACCCATTTAATCTCCTCCCACAGCCCATGTACACTCTCCCCTATCACAGACTCTCCCCACCCATTCAATCTCCTCCCACAGCCCATGGACACTCTCCCCGATCACAGACTCTACCCACCCATTTAATCTCCTCCCACAGCCCATGGACACTCTCCCCTATCACTGACTCTACCCACCCATTGAATCTCCTCCCACAGCCCATGTACCTATTATGCTTTTATGGCCACTATCCTATGCATTAATTCTGAGTGGGGTGGGAGTTGGGGAAAGAGAATTCTCCTTAAATACTCTGGACGCGATCTTGCCAGCCCTCGGGAGGTGGGCTTGGAGGTGGGACTGCCGGGAAAATGGCAGAATCTGGGGGCGGGCGCCCATCCGCCCTCCACCCGCCTCAGTGCCACCTCCTCGGGAGGCGGGTAGCCGCCCCGCACCAGGTCCCATCTGCCTGTTATTAGGTAGTTAACAGGCAGATAAGAGGATTATCCCCATTTTACCGGCACAAGTGCAGGCTTCCCGAGGGCTGCGAACCCCGCCAGGGTCACCGAGGCGAGCAGTGGGTCTGCGGGAGTCGGGGCGGGGGGGGTGCAAAAGTGCGCTGTGAAGGTAAGTGATGGGTGCAAGTGTGGAGAGGTGAGGTAAGTGGAAAGTGTTTGGAAAGTTTACTTATTCTTTGTTTCTTCCTGCAGGCTTCAAACATCATCTGCGGCAGAGATGACAGATGGCCGCTGCATTCTGCAATGCAAGAATCATCTCATTTCTGCTAAAGAAAGAGGTTTGATGAGTCTTGAATTCAAAACTCATCAAACTACAGAGAATGTCCGTGTTTGACAGCCTCACAGAGTCAAACGATGACAATTCATCTGTCAAATGAAACGTCATACGCTGACGTTCTCTGTAACCGGCTTTCCCTTAATTGGCCTGCTGAGTCCGCTGGGCGGGCTTAACAAGATCAATCAAGGGACAATAGCGTGGGGTTGGCCAGAAGTCGATGGAGGCGGGACTGAAACCTGACAAGTGGGAGTCCCGCCTCCAAAAGCTCCCCATTGGCAAAAATCCAGCCCTGTGGATTGATCCAGGTGCACACTCTCCACACGTAGCGTGCTGTCCTCTACAGATAGTCTCCCCCTTCCCAGTCCTCCCGCAACCTTCGTATCCCTTGGAACACATGATGAACTCCGGCCGCACCCATCCCTATAACCCCCATTCCCAATCCCTGATGTTTATCCAGTTCCTGTTTGAAGGAGTTAATCGGCGCAGCAGCAAGTTTACACACTATGAATTGTACTGTTTTATCTGGAGAACATGGGGCAGCTGAATCTGATTCTAAAGAAAGAAGCGAATATCATGACACATTACAGACAAACTTGATTAGGTAAAAAATGTTTAAAAATTAATAAATACAGCACAATAGAGAACACAGAAAGGCATATACCAAGAATAGAGCAAACAAATCAAATCAACTTTTTATTGTCATTGTTAGTGCACAAGTGCAGTACAACGAAATGTAGGCTTGCAGCTCCCGAGAGTGTACATTTAGATTAAGACATTTAGACATTCAACATACATTTGGCTTGTAATACATTAACATAAACATAACCATAATAAAGTGCATTGGCAGATGTGCAGGCTTTAGAGTTTATTTGTGGAGTTCAGTAGGATGACAGCCCTGGGAAAGAAGCTGTTCCTAAATCTGGTCGTTCGGGTGCGAATGCATCTGTAGCGTCTCCCAGATGGCAGGAGGGTGAACAGACTGTGGCTGGGGTGGGTAGGGTCTTTGATGATGGACCGTGACCTCCGTAAACAGCGTTTCTGGTATATGTGCTCTATGGTCGGTAGCCGGGTGCCGGTAATGCGTTGGGCAGTTTTGACTACCCGCTGCAGGGCTTTCCGGTCATAGTAGCTACAGCTGCCATACCATACTGTGATACAGTTTGTCAGGATGCTCTCTATTGTGCAGCGGTAAAAGTTAGAGAGGATCAGGGGTGACAGGTTACATCCCTTCAGCCTCCTTAGGAAATATAGGCGCTGCTGGGCCTTCTTCACCAGAGAGGAGGTATTGAGGGACCAGGAGAGGTCTTCCGTGATGTGGACTCCGAGGAACTTAAAGCTGTCCACCCTTTCCACCACAGCCCCATTGATGTGGATGGGGGTGTGACTCCCGCCTTTAGACTTCCTGAAGTCCACAATGATTTCTTTGGTTTTCTTGATGTTAAGGGCCAGGTTGTTATCGGCGCACCACTTCACGAGATACTGGACCTTCTCCCTGTAGGCTGACTCATCATTGTTGGTGATCTGGCCTACTACCGTGGTATCATCTGCAAACTTGATGATGGTGTTGGAACCATGAACAGCCACACAGTCGTGGGTGAAGAGGGAGTAGAGGAGGGGGCTCAGCACACATCCTTGTGGGGCCCCCGTGTTCAGGGTCGGGGGGGGAGGTGTGGTTACCTAATTTGACAGACTGAGGTCTGTTTGTTAGGAAGTCCAGGGTCCAGTTGCAGAGGGAAGTGTTCAGGCCAAGAGTTTGGAGTTTGGTGGCCAGCTTGTTGGGGACGATAGTGTTGAATGCTGAGCTGTAGTCTATGAACAGCATTCTGATGTAGGTCTCCTTACCATCTAAGTGATTCAGTGCCGAGTGTAGAGCAGTTGTGATTGCATCCTCCGTTGATCTGTTTGCACGATAGGCAAACTGGTGTTGGTCAAGAGAGGCGGGAACACTGGCTTTGATGTGAGCCAGGACCAGTCTCTCGAAACACTTCATTATGATGGGTGTGAGTGCGACAGGTCGATAGTCGTTCAGGCACGTCACAGCCGTTTGTTTTGGCACAGGAATAATGGTAGCGGTCTTGAAGCATGTAGGGACTACTGCCTGAGCCAATGACAGATTGAAGATGGCGGTGAAGACATCAGCCAGCTGATCAGCACATTCCTTGAGTACCCGCCCAGGGATGCTATCCGGCCCAGCAGCCTTTCGTGTGTTCACTCCGCGTAGAACACCCCTTACGTCAGAGGACGACAGAGTGAGCACCTGGTCTTCCGGGGGTGGCAAGGCTTTGGTAGCCGGCTCCCTGTTGTCCCTGTCGAAGCGAGCGTAGAAGTTGTTAAGCTCCTCCGGAAGGGAGGCATCGCTAACCGGGGGGCTGGTGTTTTTGCCCTTGTAGTCAGTGATGGACTGGATGCCTTGCCACATGCGCCGGGGGTCCGAGTTGTTGCGGAAGTGATCCTCTATCCGCAGTGTCTGTTTCCTTTTGGCAGTCCTGATCCCCTTTTTTAGGTTGGTCCTAGCTGCACTGTAAGCCGCCGCGTCGCCAGATTTAAATGCTGCGTCGCGTGCTTTCAACAGTGAGCGGACCTCTCCGTTCATCCAGGGTTTCTGGTTGGGGTATGACCTGATATTTTTATGGGTTGTGACGACCTCGACGCAGCTGTTAATGTAGAATAGCACTGTAGATGCGTATTCCTCGATGTCGTTATGGGCAAACATGCCCCAATCAGTGCGTTCGAAGCAATCCTGAAGCTCCGAGACTGCCCCCTCTGGCCATACTTTCACTGCTCTCACTGATGTTCTCCCTCTTTTGATGAGCGGTTTGTATGCCGGGGCTAGAAACAGGGAGAGGTGGTCAGACTTCCCAAGGTGGGGGCAGGGAATGGCCTTATAAGCGTCTACAATGCTCGTGTAGAACAGTGCTGAATATACACAGAATAAAGCACAGTGCAGAATATACACAGAATAAAGTACATTGTGCAGAATATACACAGAATAAAGCACATTGTGTAGAATATACACAGAATAAAGTACATTGTGCAGAATATACACAGAATAAAGCACATTGTGTAGAATATACACAGAATAAAGCACATTGTGCAGAATATACACAGAATAAAGTACATTGTGTAGAATATACACAGAATAAAGTACATTGTGTAGAATATACACAGAATAAAGCACATTGTGTAGAATATACACAGAATAAAGTACATTGTGTAGAATATACACAGAATAAAGTACATTGTGCTGAATATACACAGAATAAAGCACATTGTGTAGAATATACACAGAATAAAGCACATTGTGCAGAATATACACAGAATAAAGTACATTGTGTAGAATATACACAGAATAAAGCACATTGTGCAGAATATACACAGAATAAAGCACATTGTGCAGAATATACACAGAATAAAGTACATTGTGTAGAATATACACAGAATAAAGCACATTGTGCAGAATATACACAGAATAAAGCACATTGTGTAGAATATACACAGAATAAAGCACATTGTGCAGAATATACACAGAATAAAGTACATTGTGTAGAATATACACAGAATAAAGCACATTGTGCAGAATATACACAGAATAAAGTACATTGTGTAGAATATACACAGAATAAAGCACATTGTGCTGAATATACACAGAATAAAGTACATTGTGCTGAATATACACAGAATAAAGTACATTGTGCAGAATATACACAGAATAAAGCACATTGTGTAGAATATACACAGAATAAAGCACATTGTGTAGAATATACACAGAGTAAAGCACATTGTGTAGAATATACACAGAATAAAGCACATTGTGTAGAATATACACAGAATAAAGTACATTGTGTAGAATATACACAGAATAAAGCACATTGTGCAGAATATACACAGAATAAAGCACATTGTGTAGAATATACACAGAATAAAGCACATTGTGTAGAATATACACAGAATAAAGTACATTGTGTAGAATATACACAGAATAAAGCACATTGTGCAGAATATACACAGAATAAAGTACATTGTGTAGAATATACACAGAATAAAGCACATTGTGCAGAATATACACAGAATAAAGTACATTGTGTAGAATATACACAGAATAAAGCACATTGTGTAGAATATACACAGAATAAAGTACATTGTGTAGAATATACACAGAATAAAGCACATTGTGCAGAATATACACAGAATAAAGTACATTGTGTAGAATATACACAGAATAAAGTACATTGTGCAGAATATACACAGAATAAAGCACATTGTGTAGAATATACACAGAATAAAACACATTGTGCAGAATATACACAGAATAAAGCACATTGTGTAGAATATACACAGAATAAAGCACATTGTGTAGAATATACACAGAATAAAGCACATTGTGTAGAATATACACAGAATAAAATACATTGTGTAGAATATACACAGAATAAAGCACATTGTGTAGAATATACACAGAATAAAACACATTCGGCTGAAAATTCAGTAGCCTTAGCGCCTCATTTGAGGCGCTAGAGGGCCTTGCGCCGGAGTTATGGCCAGTAGTGAAATTCCCTGGGGCCCTAAATCGGCGTTGCTCCGGTAGCGCTGCGCCGGCACCGATGACGTCATCGGTGTGCGCAGCGTCCCGGTTGCCGTGGTAACCCGCCTGAACTCCGAAATTGAGTTGCGGCCGCCTCGCCCGTGGCAGCCGCAACCAGCGTTTTGTCAGAGGTGCCTTACTGCAGTTAGCGCCGGCGCATTAAAGGCCCCGCGGCGGCCGGCCGCTTTCCCGCCGGCCGCCTGCCCGCAGCTCCCTCCCTGGACTTCTCTCCCCCCCACCCCCGGAACAGATGCAAGCCCGGCACTTGTCCGAGGTGCCGGGCTCATTTTTAAGCAGATTTGCGCGGGCCGCGGCCGGGTGCAGGCAGCTCCTCCTTAACGGAAGGAGGAGGCCTGCACTTCCCCAGCCTGCCGCACCGCATCGGGTGCCGCAGCGCCGGAATTGTGGCGCGAAACGGCAGTTAGCGCCCTTTTCCAGGCGCTAAGACCCTTCAGTAGCGCCGGCAGCCGTTTGGGCGTGGCGCCACTGAATTTTTGGCGCGCGCAGGGGACTTAGCGCCGGCACTAATTTCCGGCGCTAAAGCCCTGGCTAAGCCAAAACCCAATTTCTCGGCCATTGTGCAGAATATACACAGAATAAAGCACATTGTGTCGAATATACACAGAATAAAGCACATTGTGTAGCATATACACAGATAAAGTACATTGTGTAGTATATACACAGAATAAAATACATTGTGTAGAATATACACAGAACAAAGTACATTGTGTAGAATATAAACAGAATAAAGCACATTGTGCAGAATATACATGGAATAAAGCACATTGTGTAGAATATACACAGAATAAAGCACATTGTGCAGAATATACACAGAATAAAGCACATTGTGCAGAATATACACAGAATAAAGCACATTGTGTAGAATATACACAGAATAAAGCACATTGTGCAGAATATACACAGAATAAAGCACATTGTGCAGAATATACACGGAATAAAGTACATTCTGCAGAATATACACAGAGTAAAGCAAATTGTGCAGAATATACACGGAATAAAGTACATTGTGCAGAATATACACAGAATAAAGCACATTGTGTAGAATATACACAGAATAAAACACATTGTGCAGAATATACACAGAATAAAGCATTGTGTAGAATATACACAGAATAAAGCACATTGTGTAGAATATACACAGAATAAAGCACATTGTGTAGAATATACACAATAAAGCACATTGTGTAGAATATACACAGAATAAAGTACATTGTGTAGAATATACACAGAATAAAGTACATCGTGTAGAATATACACAGAATAAAGTACATTGTGTAGAATATAAACAGAATAAAGCACATTGTGCAGAATATACACAGAATAAAGCACATTGTGCAGAATATACACAGAGTAAAGCACATTGTGCAGAATATACACAGAATAAAGCACATTGTGCAGAATGTACACAGAATAAAGCACATTGTGCAGAATATACACAGAATAAAGCACATTGTGCAGAATATACACGGAATAAAGTACATTGTGCAGAATATACACGGAATAAAGCACATTGTGCAGAATATACACAGAATAAAGCACATTGTGTAGAATATACACAGAATAAAGCACATTGTGCAGAATATACACAGAATAAAGCACATTGTGTAGAATATACACAGAATAAAGCACACTGTGTAGAATATACACAGAATAAAGCACAGTGTAGAATATACACAGAATAAAGTACATTGTACAGAATATACACAGAATAAAGCACATTGTGTAGAATATACACAGAATAAAGCACATTGTGCAGAATATACACAGAATAAAGCACATTGTGTAGAATATACACAGAATAAAGCACATTGTGTAGAATATACACAGAATAAAGCACATTGTGCAGAATATACACAGAATAAAGCACATTGTGTAGAATATACACAGAATAAAGCACATTGTGTAGAATATACACAGAATAAAGCACATTGTGCAGAATATACACAGAATAAAGCACATTGTGTAGAATATACACAGAATAAAGCACATTGTAAAGCACATTGTGCAGAATATACACAGAATAAAGCACATTGTGTAGAATATACACAGAATAAAGCACATTGTGTAGAATATACACAGAATAAAGCACATTATGCAGAATATACACAGAATAAAGCACATTGTGCAAATATACACAGAATAAAGCACATTGTGCAGAATATACACTGAATAAAGCACATTGTGTAGAATATACACAGAATAAAGCATTGTGCAGAATATACACAGAATAAAGCACATTGTGCAGAATATACACAGAATAAAGTACATTGTACAGAATATACACAGAATAAAGCACATTGTGTAGAATATACACAGAATAAAGTACATTGTACAGAATATACACAGAATAAAGTACATTGTGTAGAATGATTTGGTTTGGAGTTCATTGTAGGTTGAGCCAGCAAAGACAGTGGCAAGAATGTCCCACAGACAGCAATGAAATAATTGTCCCTTTAACCTGTTTTGGTGGTGTTGGTTGGGAGAACTCGCCTGTTCTTCTTTAAGTAGTGCCGTGTGATCTTCGGACTAGAGGCAAAAAAAAGCCTGGAATAAATTGAGAAAGAATTGGACGGTGTGAGGAGAGGGGAACTGTCGGGGACTCTATGAATGAATGGGCTAAGATGGCCCGAACGGTTTTCTTCATCTGTGTCTTTAACACACACCTGAACAGCCAATGGCCGCCCCGCCGCCCCCCCACCCCCTCCTCAGTTTAGCATCGCATCCGAAGGACGGTTCCTCCGACAATGCAGCACTGCCTGAGCACTGCAATGGGAGCGCTCAGCCGGAGCAGGCACTCGCATCCCGGATCAAGGATGATCCAGGGCTGGTTTTGGTCACAAGGGAGCTCATTTATAGTCTTGCGCAGTCCAGCCCCCCTAAAACCCTATCCTCTTGCCTGATTTGGGGAATAACCGGTTATAGCTGAGGCAGCGGGCCAGGAGACAGTCAGAGAGCATGTTCTAAGCGGTGATGGCGTGCCTGGTACTTACACTAGGTGGCCTCTCATTTGTATTTAATCTGGAATATTTCTGAAGCTTGCCTCTGCCTGCTCTGCTGGACATTATCCTCTCTTTCTCTCTCTGCAGTTATTTTTGTTCAGGCTGCACTGCTAAGGACTGATTGTGATCTGCGTTTTTCCCCGGGGTAACCACGCGCATGTCATTATTTCAGCTGTTTGTGGTGTAAAGTGCTTTCAGGTGGCTCCCCCCCCATCGATTTCCCCCCAGCGCTGATGTCACCTTCAACAGTTGTCCCGGAAACAACAGTGATAATTGTGACCTCACAGTGGGAATTTTGACATCACGGCCGGGGTCCCCGGCTTTCGGCCTCTGACCAGAAACTGGGGGGGGGGGGGCAAGGGGCCAGGGAGAGCCGCAGGGCCGGGGGGCCGTGCGCGGGATCAGGATGGGGCAGGTCGGCGGGATCAGATGGGAATAGAGCCAGGTAGGCATCTGGATTCAGGCGGGTTGGGGGGGGGAAGGGGTGGGATCGGGATGGAGAAAGGGGGAAGAGGGATCGGAATGGAGCAGGGGAGTGGGATCGGGATGGAGGCTGCGGGGTGGGATCGGGACGGAGCAGGGGAGTGGGATCGCGATGGAGGCTGCGGGGTGGGATCGGGTTGGGGCAGGAGGAAGATCAGCAGAGGGACTGGGATCACAGTCCCCCGGAAAGATAGAGTCCTCTAAAATTATGAAGGGTTCGATAGGGTAGACGTAAAGAAGATGTTTCACCTTGTGGGGGAGACCAGAACTAGGGGCCATCAATATAAGACAGTCACTAATAAATCCAATTCAAGCTTTAAGTTCCTCGGAGTCCACATCACGGAAGACCTCTCCTGGTCCCTCAACACCTCCTCTCTGGTGAAGAAGGCCCAGCAGCGCCTATATTTCCTAAGGAGGCTGAAGGGATGTAACCTGTCACCCCTGATCCTCTCTAACTTTTATCGCTGCACAATAGAGAGCATCCTGACGAACTGTACCACAGTATGGTATGGCAGCTGTAGCTACTATGACCGGAAAGCCCTGCAGCGGGTAGTCAAAACTGCCCAACGCATTACCGGCACCCGGCTACCGACCATAGAGCACATATACCATAAACGCTGTTTACGGAGGTCACGGTCCATCATCAAAGACCCTACCCACCCCAGCCACAGTCTGTTCGCCCTCCTGCCATCTGGGAGACGCTACAGATGCATTCGCACCTGAACGACCAGATTTAGGAACAGCTTCTTTCCCAGGGCTGTCATCCTACTGAACTCCACAAATAAACTCTAAAGCCTGCACATCTGCCAATACACCTTATTATGGTTATGTTTATGTTAATGTATTACAAGCCAAATGTATGTTGAATGTTTAAATGTCTTAATCTAAATGTACACTCTCGGGAGCCGCAAGCCTACGTTTCGTTGTACTGCACTTGTGCACTAACAATGGCAATAAAAGTTGATTTGATTTGATTTGATTTGATTTGAATTCAGGAGAAACTTCTTTACCCAGAGGGCGGTGAGAATGTGGAACTCGCTGCCACAGGGAGTGGTCGAGGCGAATAGTATAGATGCCTTTCAGGGGAGGCTGGATAAACACACGAGGGAGAAAGGAATAGAAGGATATGCTGGTAGGGTGAGATGGAGAGGGGTGGGAGGAGGCTCGTGTGGAGCAGAAACACTGGCATGGACCAGTTGGGCCGAATGGCCTGTGTCTGTGCTGCAGACTCGATGTAAAGGGGTGGGATAGGATAGTGCACTGGGTACAGGAGAGGAGGGTACAAGGCAGGGCCGGGGGTGGGATCAGGAGAGGGCACTGGGTACAGGAGAGGAGGGTACAAGGCAGGGCCGGGGGTGGGATCAGGAGAGGGCACTGGGTACAGGAGAGGAGGGTACAAGGCAGGGCCGGGGGTGGGATCAGGAGAGGGCATTGGGTACAGGAGGGGAGGGGATCAAGGCAGGACCGGGGGTGGGATCAGGAGAGGGCACTGGGTACAGGAGGGGAGGGTACAAGGCAGGACCGGGGGTGGGATCAGGAGAGGGCACTGGGTACAGGAGGGGAGGGTACAAGGCAGGACCGGGGGTGGGATCAGGAGAGGGCACTGGGTACAGGAGGGGAGGGTACAAGGCAGGACCGGGGGTGGGATCAGGAGAGGGCACTGGGTACAGGAGAGGAGGGGATCAAGGCAGGGCCGGGGGTGGGATCAGGAGAGGGCACTGGGTACAGGAGAGGAGGGGATCAAGGCAGGGCCGGGGGTGGGATCAGGAGAGGGCACTGGGTACAGGAGGGGAGGGGATCAAGGCAGGGCCGGGGGTGGGATCAGGAGAGGGCACTGGGTACAGGAGGGGAGGGGCTCAAGGCAGGACCGGGGGTGGGATCAGGAGAGGGCACTGGGCACAGGAGGGGAGGGGATCAAGGCAGGACCGGGGGTGGGATCAGGAGAGGGCACTGGGTACAGGAGAGGAGGGGATCAAGGCAGGGCCGGGGGTGGGATCAGGAGAGGGCACTGGGTACAGGAGGGGAGGGGATCTAGGCAGGACCGGGGGTGGGATCAGGAGAGGGCACTGGGTACAGGAGAGGAGGGGATCAAGGCAGGGCCGGGGGTGGGACCAGGAGAGGGCACTGGGTACAGGAGAGGAGGGGATCAAGGCAGGGCCGGGGGTGGGATCAGGAGAGGGCACTGGGTACAGGAGAGGAGGGGATCAAGGCAGGGCCGGGGGTGGGATCAGGAGAGGGCACTGGGTACAGGAGAGGAGGGGATCAAGGCAGGGCCGGGGGTGGGATCAGGAGAGGGCACTGGGTACAGGAGAGGAGGGGATCAAGGCAGGGCCGGGGGTGGGATCAGGAGAGGGCACTGGGTACAGGAGAGGAGGGTACAAGGCAGGGCCGGGGGTGGGATCAGGAGAGGGCACTGGGTACAGGAGAGGAGGGTACAAGGCAGGGCCGGGGGTGGGATCAGGAGAGGGCACTGGGTACAGGAGGGGAGGGGATCAAGGCAGGGCCGGGGGTGGGATCAGGAGAGGGCACTGGGTACAGGAGGAGAGGGTACAAGGCAGGGCCGGGGTGGGATCAGGAGAGGGCACTGGGTACAGGAGGGGAGGGGATCAAGGCAGGGCCGGGGGTGGGATCAGGAGAGGGCACTGGGTACAGGAGGGGAGGGGATCAAGGCAGGGCCGGGGGTGGGATCAGGAGAGGGCACTGGGCACAGGAGGGGAGGGGATCAAGGCAGGGCCGGGGGTGGGATCAGGAGAGGGCACTGGGTACAGGAGGGGAGGGTACAAGGCAGGGCCGGGGGTGGGATCAGGAGAGGGCACTGGGTACAGGAGGGGAGGGGATCAAGGCAGGACCGGGGGTGGGATCAGGAGAGGGCACTGGGTACAGGAGAGGAGGGGATCAAGGCAGGGCCGGGGGTGGGATCAGGAGAGGGCACTGGGTACAGGAGAGGAGGGGATCAAGGCAGGACCGGGGGTGGGATCAGGAGAGGGCACTGGGTACAGGAGAGGAGGGGATCAAGGCAGGACCGGGGGTGGGATCAGGAGAGGGCACTGGGTACAGGAGAGGAGGGGATCAAGGCAGGACCGGGGGTGGGATCAGGAGAGGGCACTGGGTACAGGAGGGGAGGGGATCAAGGCAGGGCCGGGAGTGGGATCAGGAGAGGGCACTGGGTACAGGAGAGGAGGGTACAAGGCAGGACCGGGGTGGGATCGGGAGAGGGCACTGGGCACAGGAGAGGAGGGGATCAAGGCAGGACCGGGGGTGGGATCAGGAGAGGGCACTGGGTACAGGAGAGGAGGGGATCTAGGCAGGACCGGGGGTGGGATCAGGAGAGGGCACTGGGTACAGGAGGGGAGGGGATCAAGGCAGGGCCGGGGGTGGGATCAGGAGAGGGCACTGGGTACAGGAGGGGAGGGGATCAAGGCAGGGCCGGGGGTGGGATCAGGAGAGGGCACTGGGTACAGGAGGAGAGGGTACAAGGCAGGGCCGGGGTGGGATCAGGAGAGGGCACTGGGTACAGGAGGGGAGGGGATCAAGGCAGGGCCGGGGGTGGGATCAGGAGAGGGCACTGGGTACAGGAGGGGAGGGGATCAAGGCAGGGCCGGGGGTGGGGTCAGGAGAGGGCACTGGGCACAGGAGGGGAGGGGATCAAGGCAGGGCCGGGGGTGGGATCAGGAGAGGGCACTGGGTACAGGAGGGGAGGGTACAAGGCAGGGCCGGGGGTGGGATCAGGAGAGGGCACTGGGTACAGGAGGGGAGGGGATCAAGGCAGGACCGGGGGTGGGATCAGGAGAGGGCACTGGGTACAGGAGAGGAGGGGATCAAGGCAGGGCCGGGGGTGGGATCAGGAGAGGGCACTGGGTACAGGAGAGGAGGGGATCAAGGCAGGACCGGGGGTGGGATCAGGAGAGGGCACTGGGTACAGGAGAGGAGGGGATCAAGGCAGGACCGGGGGTGGGATCAGGAGAGGGCACTGGGTACAGGAGAGGAGGGGATCAAGGCAGGACCGGGGGTGGGATCAGGAGAGGGCACTGGGTACAGGAGGGGAGGGGATCAAGGCAGGGCCGGGAGTGGGATCAGGAGAGGGCACTGGGTACAGGAGAGGAGGGTACAAGGCAGGACCGGGGGTGGGATCGGGAGAGGGCACTGGGCACAGGAGAGGAGGGGATCAAGGCAGGACCGGGGGTGGGATCAGGAGAGGGCACTGGGTACAGGAGAGGAGGGGATCAAGGCAGGACCGGGGGTGGGATCAGGAGAGGGCACTGGGTACAGGAGAGGAGGGGATCTAGGCAGGACCGGGGGTGGGATCAGGAGAGGGCACTGGGTACAGGAGAGGAGGGGATCTAGGCAGGACCGGGGGTGGGATCAGGAGAGGGCACTGGGTACAGGAGGGGAGGGGATCTAGGCAGGACCGGGGGTGGGATCAGGAGAGGGCACTGGGTACAGGAGGGGAGGGGATCTAGGCAGGGCCGGGGGTGGGATCAGGAGAGGCCACTGGGTACAGGAGAGGAGGGGATCAAGGCAGGGCCGGGGGTGGGATCAGGAGAGGGCACTGGGTACAGGAGAGGAGGGGATCAAGGCAGGACCGGGGGTGGGATCAGGAGAGGGCACTGGGTACAGGAGAGGAGGGGATCTAGGCAGGACCGGGGGTGGGATCAGGAGAGGGCACTGGGTACAGGAGGGGAGGGGATCTAGGCAGGACCGGGGGTGGGATCAGGAGAGGGCACTGGGTACAGGAGGGGAGGGGATCTAGGCAGGACCGGGGGTGGGATCAGGAGAGGGCACTGGGTACAGGAGGGGAGGGGATCTAGGCAGGGCCGGGGGTGGGATCAGGAGAGGGCACTGGGTACAGGAGAGGAGGGGATCAAGGCAGGGCCGGGGGTGGGATCAGGAGAGGGCACTGGGTACAGGAGAGGAGGGGATCAAGGCAGGGCCGGGGGTGGGATCAGGAGAGGGCACTGGGTACAGGAGAGGAGGGGATCTAGGCAGGACCGGGGGTGGGATCAGGAGAGGGCACTGGGTACAGGAGGGGAGGGGATCTAGGCAGGACCGGGGGTGGGATCAGGAGAGGGCACTGGGTACAGGAGGGGAGGGGATCTAGGCAGGGCCGGGGGTGGGATCAGGAGAGGGCACTGGGTACAGGAGAGGAGGGGCCACGGATCACAGCTGGGCGGGAAGTGGGAGAAGGACGGGGCAATGTGCGGGGTCAGGACAGGATATGGGGTGGGATCAAAGCAGAGCCGGGGAGTGGGATCAGAATGAGGGATCAGGGCAGTGCAGGGATTAAGGGTGGGGGTGGGATGGGAGTCAGGCATTGGCGGACCGGGGTTAGAGAGAAGGGGTCACAGTGGGCAGGGGGTGGAATAAGGTCAGGACAGGAGGTGACATCAAGGCAGGGCCGGGCGATATCAGGATGGGGCTGTGGGTGCGATCAAAGCCTGGCACGGGTAGAATGTGCATAACACTCTGTAGTGAGTGGGGTAGCGTGGAAAGAAAGGAAGAGAAAGAAAGAGAGAGAGAGAAAGAGAGAGAGAAAGAAAGAGAGAAAGAGAAAGAGAGAAAGAGGGGAAGGAAGGAAAGAAAGCGAAAGAGAGAGAGAGAGAGAAAGAACGAGCGAATGACCTGCGGCGAGTGTGAGCCGCGGCTGGGTCGGTGCTGTCATTTTACGATGTTCGCTCTCTCCGGCCATGATTTGGTGGGTTTGGCTCTCAGTGCGATCCATGACGCCGGTTAACGGTGGCGGTCACAGAACCACATCATCACCGCCGACTTAGCAGGAATGAATGAGCTGCTGTTTTATTTTTCACTCCCTTTTAGTAGCTGTAATGGATTCTGCTTGTCCCAGCTTTCTGGTAGGACAGCCCATCCCCTAACAACCCCCCGTCCAAAAACAATCACTCGAACCTCTCCCTCTGTTCTGTTGGCGATGGCCTTAAATTGACCATTGTCCTGAGACCCGAACCAGACTGTCCGCAACCTCGGCGTCCTATTTGACCCCGGGCTGAGCTTCCGACCCCCATATCCGCACCATCACTAAGACCGCCTACGTCCATCTCCGTAACGTCGCCTGTCTCCGCCACCAACCCCCCGCCACCCCCCCTCAGCTCTTCCGCTGCTGAAACCCTCACCGGTGCCTTTGTTGCCCCCAACGCTCTCCTGGCCAGCCTCCCAGCCTCCGCAAATTAACCTCATGCAAAGCTTTACTGCCCCCATGTCCTAAATCCTAAATCGCACCCGGTCCCGTTCACCCAGCACCCCCTGTTGCTCGCTGACCTACATTGACCTCCCGGTCCGGCAACGCCTCAATTAAAAAAAATTCTCATCCTTGTTTTCAAATCCCGCCACAGCCATCGCCCCCTAGAATCCTAGAAAGTCACAGCACGGAAGGAGGCCATTCGGCCCATCGTGTCCGTGCCGGCCGACAAAGAGCTCTCCAGCCTAATCCCACTTCCCAGCTCTCGGTCCGTAGCCCTGCAGGTTAGAGCATCCCAAGTGCACAGCCAAGTACTTTTTAAATGTGGTTAGGGTTCCTGCCTCTACCGCCCTTTCAGGCAGTGAGGTCCAGACCCCCACCACCCTCTGGGTGAAGACATTTCCCATTAAATCCCCTCTAAACCTTCCCCCAATTACTTTAAATCTCTGCCCCCTGGTTTTTGACCCCTCTTCTAAGGGAAATAGGTCCTTTCTATCCACTTTATCGACGCCCCTCATAATTTTATACCCCTCAATAAGGTCTCCCCTCAGCCTCCTCTGTTCCAAGGAAAACAGACCCAGCCTATCCAGTCTTTCCTCATAGCTAAGATTCTCTACTCCTGGCAACACCCTTGTAAATCTCCTCTGTACCCTCTCCAGTGCAATCACATCTTTCCTGTAATGTGGTGACCAGAACTGCACGCAGTACTCTAGCTGAGGCCTAACTAGTGTTTTATACAGTCCAAGCATAACCCCCCTGCTCTTGTATTCTATGCCACGGCTAATAAAGGCAAGTATTCCGAATGCCTTCTTAACCACCTTATCTACTTGGCCTGCTACCTTCAGGGATCTGTGGACATGCACTCCAAGGTCCCTTTGTTCCTCTACACTACTCAGCAAAACAGAGAGCATCCTGACAAACTGTATCACAGTATGGTATGGCAGCTGTAGCTACTATGACCGGAAAGCCCTGCAGCGGGTAGTCAAAACTGCCCAACGCATTACCGGCACCCGGCTACCGACCATAGAGCACATATACCAGAAACACTGTTTACGGAGGTCACGGTCCATCATCAAAGACCCTACCCACCCCAGCCACAGTCTGTTCACCCTCCTGCCATCTGGGAGACGCTACAGATGCATTCGCACCCGAACGACCAGATTTAGGAACAGCTTCTTTCCCAGGGCTGTCATCCTACTGAACTCCACAAATAAACTCTAAAGCCTGCACATCTGCCAATGCACTTTATCATGGTTATGTTTATGTTAATGTATTACAAGCCAAATGTATGTTGAATGTCTAAATGTCTTAATCTAAATGTACACTCTCGGGAGCCGCAAGCCTACGTTTCGTTGTACTGCACTTGTGCACTAACAATGACAATAAAAGTTGATATGATTTGATTTGATTTGATTTATAGTGTATTCCCTTTCCTTGTTATCCCTCCCCAAATGCATTACCTCACACTTCTCTGGATTGAATTCCATTCGCTACTGTCCTGCCCACCTGACCAATTTATTGATATCTTCCTGCAGTCTACAGCTTCCTCCTTCAGTATCAACCACACAGCTGATTTTAGTACCATCTGCAAACTTCTTAATCATACCCCCTATATTCAAGTCAAGATCGTTGATATGTACCACAAAAAGCGAGGGACCCAGTACTGAGCCCTGTGGAACCGCACTGGAAACAGCCTTCCAGTCACAAAAACACCCTCCCTATCTCTGTAACCTCCTCCAGCCCCTACAACCCTCCCTATCTCTGTAACCTCCTCCAGCCCTACAACCCTCCCTATCTCTGTAACCTCCTCCAGCCCCTACAACCCTCCCTATCTCTGTAACCTCCTCCAGCCCTACAACCCTCCCTATCTCTGTAACCTCCTCCAGCCCCTACAGCCCTCCCTATCTCTGTAACCTCCTCCAGCCCCTCCAAAACTCGGCTGCCCGTGTCCTAACTCGCACCAAGTCCCGCTCACCCATCACCCCTGTGCTCACTGACCTACACTGGCTCCCGGTTAAGCAGCACCTCGATTTCAAAATTCTCATCTTGTTTTCAAATCCCTCCATGGCCCTCGCCCCCCTCCCTATCCCTGTAACCTCCTCCAGCCCCTACAACCCTCCCTATCCCTGTAACCTCCTCCAGCCCCTACAACCCTCCCTATCTCTGAAACCTCCTCCAGCCCTACAACCCTCCCTATCTCTGTAACCTCCTCCAGCCCCTACAACCCTCCCTATCTCTGTAACCTCCTCCAGCCCTACACCCCTCCCTATCTCGGTAACCTCCTCCAGCCCTACAACCCTCCCTATCCCTGTAACCTCCTCCAGCCCCTACAACCCTCCCTATCTCTGTAACCTCCTCCACCCCTACAACCCTCCCTATCTCTGTAACCTCCTCCACCCCTACAACCCTCCCTATCTCTGTAACCTCCTCCAGCCCTACAACCCTCCCTATCTCTGTAACCTCCTCCAGCCCATACAACCCTCCCTATCTCTGTAACCTCCTCCAGCCCATACAACCCTCCCTATCCCTGTAACCTCCTCCAGCCCCTACAACCCTCCCTATCTCTGTAACCTCCTCCAGCCCCTACACCCCTCCCTATCTCTGTAACCTCCTCCAGCCCATACAACCCTCCCTATCTCTGTAACCTCCTCCAGCCCCTACAACCCTCCCTATCTCTGTAACCTCCTCCAGCCCCTACAACCCTCCCTATCTCTGTAACCTCCTCCAGCCCCTACAACCCTCCCTATCTCTGTAACCTCCTCCAGCCCCTACACCCCTCCCTATCTCGGTAACCTCCTCCAGCCCCTACAACCCTCCCTATCCCTGTAACCTCCTCCAGCCCCTACAACCCTCCCTATCCCTGTAACCTCCTCCAGCCCTACAACCCTCCCTATCTCTGTAACCTCCTCCAGCCCCTACAACCCTCCCTATCTCTGTAACCTCCTCCAGCCCCTACACCCCTCCCTATCTCGGTAACCTCCTCCAGCCCCTACAACCCTCCCTATCTCTGTAACCTCCTCCAGCCCCTACAACCCTCCCTATCTCTGTAACCTCCTCCAGCCCCTACACCCCTCCCTATCTCTGTAACCTCCTCCAGCCCCTACAACCCTCCCTATCTCTGTAACCTCCTCCAGCCCTACAACCCTCCCTATCTCTGTAACCTCCTCCAGCCCCACAACCCTCCCTATCTCTGTAACCTCCTCCAGCCCCTACAACCCTCCCTATCTCTGTAACCTCCTCCAGCCCCTACAACCCTCCCTATCTCTGTAACCTCCTCCAGCCCCTACAACCCTCCCTATCTCTGTAACCTCCTCCAGCCCCTACACCCCTCCCTATCTCGGTAACCTCCTCCAGCCCCTACAACCCTCCCTATCTCTGTAACCTCCTCCAGCCCCTACAACCCTCCCTATCTCTGTAACCTCCTCCAGCCCCTACACCCCTCCCTATCTCTGTAACCTCCTCCAGCCCCTACAACCCTCCCTATCTCTGTAACCTCCTCCAGCCCTACAACCCTCCCTATCTCTGTAACCTCCTCCAGCCCCACAACCCTCCCTATCTCTGTAACCTCCTCCAGCCCCTACAACCCTCCCTATCTCTGTAACCTCCTCCAGCCCCTACAACCCTCCCTATCTCTGTAACCTCCTCCAGCCCCACAACCCCTCCGAGATCTCTACGCTCCTCCAATTCTGACTTCTTGAGCATCCCCCGATTTCCATCGTTCCACCATTGGCGGCCGTGCCTTCAGCTGCCTGGGCCCCGAGCTCTGGGATGCCCTCCCTAAACCTTTCCGCCTTTAAGATGCTCCTTAGAACCTACCTCTTTGACCAAGCTTTTGGTCATCTGCCCTAATTTTTCCTTATGTGGCTCGGTGTCAAATTTTTTGTCTTATAACACTCCTGTGAAGTGCCAGGGGACGTTTTACTACATTAAAGGCACTATATAAATACACGTTGCTGAGGGCAATGAGGTTTTCTCTTTCACTATTGGCCAGTTGCCTTGTCAACCAGTGGTCCTGATTGGCTGCACTGGGTCTCCCTCACCTGGCTGGCCAGAGTGACTCTCTTCCTCTCATTGGCCAAGAAGGGCGGACGATTCATTGGTCAGGACTCCCGAGTTTGGTGTTTTGATTGGTCCAATCCCTTGTCAATCATTGGCTGGTGTTTGAGTGGGGGTGGGACACCGCCTCCTGCCTAGATTTGCTTAGCAGCTGATTGGACAAGAGGGTTGGCCAATGCGTTGGTCGATTGGACCAAGCGGGGGTCAATCAACGCATGGGGGCTGGCCAATGAGGTGCCGCGGGTTGGCCAGGCTGGGCTGTGATTGGTGGAGCTGGGCTGTGCGATTGGGCTGTGATTGGTGGGGCTGGGCAGAGTGTTTGGGCTGTGATTGGTGGGCTGGGTGGGCTGTGATTGGTGGGCTGGGCTGTGATTGGTGGGCTGGGCTGCGGGCCTGGGCTGTGATTGGTGGGGCTGGGCTGTGATTGGTGGGCTGGGCTGTGATTGGTGGGCTGGGCTGTGATTGGTGGGCTGGGCTGCGGGCCTGGGCTGTGATTGGTGGGGCTGGGCTGTGATGGGTGGGCTGGGCTGTGATTGGTGGGCTGGGCTGTGATTGGTGGGGTTGGCTGTGCTGTGAGCCTGCGCTGTGATTGGTGGGGCTGGGCTGTGATTGGTGAGCTGGGATTGGTGGAGTTGGGCTGGGCTGTGATTGGCGGGCCTGGGCTGTGATTGGTGGGGCTGGGCTGTGATTGGTGGGGCTGGGCTGTGATTGGTGGGCCTGGGCTGTGATTGGTGGGCTGGGCTGTGATTGGCGGGGCTGGGCTGTGATTGGCGGGGCTGGGCTGGGCTGTGATTGGTGGAGCTGGGCTGTGATTGGTGGGCTGGGCTGTGATTGGCGGGGCTGGGCTGTGATTGGCGGGGCTGGGCTGGGCTGTGATTGGTGGAGCTGGGCTGTGATTGGTGGGCTGGGCTGTGATTGGCGGGGCTGCGCTGTGTTTGGTGGGGCTGGGCTGTGATTGGTGGGGTGGGGCTGGGCTGTGATTGGTGGGGTGGGGCTGGGCTGTGATTGGTGGGGCTGGGCTGTGAGCCTGCGCTGTGATTGGTGGACCAGGGCTGTGTGATTGGTGGGCTGGGCTGTCACTCAGGGTTGGAGAGCCGCCTCCCCGCCGCGGATACACTGTATCCCCGGATCGCTACACTGTGTCTCCGGATCGCCACACTGTGTCCCGGCCCAGGGGGGATTGCTGGTCGCCGGCCGGGGAGAGACGGGCCGAATGGCGACAGGGGACCAGCCCCAGCCCTCGGCGGCCGTCAGCCTGAGCCGTAACCTGGACAAGGCGCTGGAGGAGGCGGCGGCCAGCGGCATCCTCAACCTCAGCAACAGGAAGCTGCGAGAGTTCCCCCGGGCCGCCAGCAAGCACGACCTGTCCGACCTGACCCAGGCTGGTGAGTGGGGCCCTGGGGGGCGGGGGGTGATCTGGAGCTGGGGGGGAGCCTGGGGCTGGGGGAGAGAGCCTGGGGCTGTGGGGGTGGGGAGTGCCTGGGGCTGGGGGAGAGAGCCTGGGGGGGATCTGGGGCTTGGGGGGAGCCTGGGGCTGGGGGAGAAAGCCTGGGGCTGTGGGGGTGGGGAGTGCCTGGGGCCGGTGAGTGGGGCTGGGGGGGATCTGGGGCTGGGGGGGAGAGAGCCTGCGGCTGGGGGAGAGCCTGGGGCTGTGGGGGTGGGGAGTGCCTGGGGCCGGTGAGTGGGGCTGGGGGGGATATGGGGCTGGGGGAGAGCCTGGGGCTGCGGGGGGGAGAGCCTGGGGCCGGTGAGTGGGGTTGGGGGAGCCTGGGGGGGATCTGGGGCTGAAGGGGGGTGGAACCTGGGGCTGGGGGAGAGCCTGGGGCTGGTGAGTGGGGCTGGGGGAGCCTGGGGGGGGATCTGGGGCTGGGGGAGAGCCTGGGGCTGGTGAGTGGCGCTGGGGGAGCCTGGGGCTGGGGGGGGGGGTGGGTGGGATCGGGGGGGGGGCGGGATCGGGGGCTGGGGGGGGGGGAGAGGGGGGGATCGGGGGCTGGGGGGGAGCCTCGGGCTGCGGGGGGGGGGGGTGATCTGGGGCTGGGGGGGAGTCCGGGGCTGGGAAATGGGATCTGCAGGGATGGGGGGGGATAAAGGGGTTTACGAGAGACCTGAGAGAGGTTAAAGAGGCAGAGGAGCATCTTGAGAGTTTTGATGTATCTCGGTGTGACCATCCTACCCTCTCCTCCTGCCCCTGGACCACACCTGCCTACCCACTCCTCCTGCCCCTGGACCACACCTGCCCACCCACTCCTCCTGCCCCTGGACCCCACCTGCCCACCCACTCCTCCTGCCCCTGGACCACACCTGCCCACCCACTCCTCCTGCCCCTGGACCGCACCTGCCCACCCACTCCTGCCCCTGGACCCCACCTGCCCACCCACTCCTCCTGCCCCTGGACCACACCTGCCCACCCACTCCTCCTGCCCCTGGACCACACCTGCCCACCCTCTCCTCCTGCAATCTGCACCATGCTGAAGTTGGTTGGCTCCTGTTTCCCGGGCTGGCTGCCATGGTTTTTGTTCAATCGTCCACCCACTGTCAACTTGAGCTCATCCAGAACTCTGCTGCTCCGTGTCCTAACTCGCCCCGAGTCCCGTTCACCCATCACCCCCTGTGCTCACTGACATACATTGGCTCCCGGTCCAGCAGCGCCTCGATTTTTAAAATTCTCATCCTTGTTTTCAAATCCCCTCCATGGCCCCGCTCCCTCCCTATCTCTGTAACCTCCTCCGGCCCCACAACCCTCCGAGATCTCTGCACTCCTCCAATTCTGGCCTCCTGCGCATCCCCCGATTCCCATCGCTCCACCATTGGCGGCCGTGCCTTCAGCTGCCTGGGCCCCGAGCTCTGGAATTCCCTCCCTAAACCTCTCCGCCTCTCTCCTCCTTTAAGACGCTCCTTAAATCCTGCCTCTCATCTATCCTAATATCTCATGATATGGCTCGGTGTCAAATTTTTGTTCAACGACGATTATGTGAAGCGCCTTGGGACATTTTACTACATTAATACCGCTGTACTAATACACGTTGTTAAGTAGTTGCTACTGTCTCGATCCAGGCGGATGGCCAACCTCATCCACAGTCCTTGAGCGCCACATGGGGTGCAAAGCTCGAGACTGTCCCACAATCTCTGGAGGAATGTGCTGCGGGAAATGATTTCAGGGGTCCCTCCGGCTTGGGAAGTCTTCGGCCCGACCACAGGAAAAAACCCGAGGGGCTGAGTCCTTCCGTCCTGCAGACGCGGGATCTATTAGCGAGCGTCGAACGGCGGAGGGTGCCTCTGCTTTGAATCGAGCTGATGGGCCTTGGGGGGCCTCGCCAACGTTACAGGGGAGGAGCGAGCGAGTGGGAGTGGCTGAGAGAGAGTCGCGAGGAGCAGCGTGCCTCCTGTTGTTGTGATGTAGAGACGCACCGCGGTAGTTTGTTTCTTGCGTGTGGCGGTGTTTTGGAATCATATTTGAGACGTCCGGTGGTCGTGAAAGGCGCTATATAAATGCAAGTCTATCTTTTTCTTTATAAAGACCAGCAAGAATGTTTTCACTGTCTCGCTGACTGTGCTTTGCGCCCCCCCCCCCCTCAGTTCCATTGCCCCATATCTGTATCTGTTTCCTGCCCCCCCCCCCCTCCCCTCCGCCCCCCACCAATCCCAGGCTCTCTGGGTTGGCCCGTTAGGAGGAGAGATTGGGTCGATTGGGCTTGTACTCGCTGGAGTTTAAAAGAATGAGAGGGGATCTCATTGAAACTTATAAAATTCTAACACGACTAGACAGACTAGATGCAGGAAGGATGTTCCCGATGGCGGGGGAGTCCAGAACCAGGGGTCACAGTCTAAGGATAAGGGGTAAGCCATTTAGGACAGAGATGAGGAGGAATTTCTTCACCCAGAGAATGGTGAACCTGTGGAATTCTCTACCACAGAAGGCAGTTGAGGCCAATTCATTAAATATATTCAAGAAGGAGTTAGATATATTTCTTAAGGCTAAAGGGGATCAAGGGATATGGGGAGAAGGCAGGGACAGGGTACTGAATTTGGATGATCAGCCATGATCTCATTGAATGGCGGAGCAGGCTCAAGGGGCCGAATGGCCTACTCCTGCTCCTATCTTCTATGTTTCTATGTTACAAATGGCCACCTGGGTGAGGGACCCGAGAACGCCTGGTACCTGTGGACCCCACAACCCAACAGGAGCAACAGTCCGTGGGAGAGGGGTTTAAAAATCTCCCCCGTAGTGCGGTACGAAACCGTCTTACGCGGAGCGCGTGAAATGGCCCCGAAGTCTAGATGTCAGCTGTGGCTCAGTGGGCAGTACACTCGACTCCGACTCATAAGGTCGTGGGTTCAAGTCCCACTCCCGAGACTTGAGCTGCATAATCCAGTCTGACGCTTCCAGTGCAGTACTGAGGGAGCGCGGTACTGAGGGAGCACCGCACTGTCGGAGGGGCAGTACTGAGGGAGCGCCGCACTGTCTGAGGGGCAGTACTGAGGGAGCGCCACACTGTCGGGGAGGGGCAGTACTGAGGGAGCGCCGCACTGTCGGAGGGGCAGTACTGAGGGAGTGCCGCACTGTCGGATGGGTGGTACTGAGGGAGCGCCGCACTGTCGGAGGGGCAGTACTGAGGGAGCGCCGCACTGTCGGATGGGTGGTACTGAGGGAGCGCCGCACTGTCGGAGGGGCAGTACTGAAGGAGTGCCGCACTGTCGGAGGGGCAGTACTGAGGGAGCGCTGCACTGTCGGAGGGGCAGTACTGAGGGAGTGCTGCACTGTCGGAGGGGCAGTACTGAGGGAGTGCCGCAGTACTGAGGGAGCGCTGCACTGTCAGAGGGGCAGTACAGAGGGAGCACTCCACTGTCGGAAGGGCAGTACTGAGGGAGCGCCGCATTGTCGGAGGGGCAGTACTGAGGGAGCGCCGCACTGTCGGAGGGGCAGTACTGAGGGAGTGCCGCACTGTCGGAGGAGCAGTACTGAGGGAGCGCTGCACTGTCGGAGGGGCAGTACAGAGGGAGCACCGGACTGTCGGAGGGGCAGTACAGAGGGAGCACTCCACTGTCGGAGGGGCAGTACTGAGGGAGCACTCCACTGTCGGAGGGGCAGTACTGAGGGAGCGCCGCACTGTCGGAGGGGCAGTACTGAGGGAGCGCTGCACTGTCGGAGGGGCAGTACAGAGGGAGCACTCCACTGTCGGAGGGGCAGTACTGAGGGAGTGCCGGACTGTCGGAGGGGCAGTACTGAGGGAGTGTCTGAGGGGCAGTACTGAGGGAGCGCCACACTGTCGGGGAGGGGCAGTACTGAGGGAGCGCCGCACTGTCGGAGGGGCAGTACTGAGGGAGCGCCGCACTGTCGGAGGGGCAGTACTGAGGGAGCGCTGCACTGTCGGAGGGGCAGTACTGAGGGAGCGCCGCACTGTTGGAGGGGCAGTACTGAGGGAGCGCCGCACTGTCGGAGGGGCAGTACTGAGGGAGCGCTGCACTGTCTGAGGGGCAGTACTGAGGGAGCGCCACACTGTCAGGGAGGGGCAGTACTGAGGGAGCGCCGCACTGTCGGAGGGGCAGTACTGAGGGAGCGCCGCACTGTCGGAGGGGCAGTACC
>NW_028225182.1:56813153-56853153 GCF_052327205.1 Somniosus microcephalus | reverse complement strand
TCCAGGGTCACCCGGGCGCGAACATGGCCGCGGAAGAGAAGCAGGCAATCGGGCCTGATGACCCCCTCGACCGCCCGCTGCCTGGACCTATTACTGGCCACTTTGGCCAGGCCCAGGAGCAGCCCTACGAGGAGGTCCTCCGACCCGCCCCGCTCCCCTCCGCACCGGGCGACTGACGATCAGGAGCGTGGGACTGAAGTGCAGCCAAAAATCGAGGAGCAGCCCCTTCAAATAGTGGAACAGGGGCTGCACCCTCACACATTCTATGTACACATGGATCATGGACTCCTCTAGGCTGCAGAAAAGGCAGGCGGCCTGGGAACCCGTGAACCTACTGAACATTTTATTGCACGGGACTGCTCCGTGCAACACCCTCCAGGCCAAGTCCCCAATAGAACAGGGGAGGACACCCGCATAGAGAGCCCCCATTGGGGGCCTCCGCCGGACGGCCAGATGGCACGCCAAGGCGTGTCCGGATGGCAGGCGAAGATGACAAATAGGAGAGTGTGCAGGAGCAGCCCGTACAGGAAAACCCTCCGCGCAGAGCTTTAGTTGCAGTTGGTGTGTGGGATGGGACGATGGGATCGCACTGTGCGCCGTGAGCGCTGCCGTCCTCTGCGAGACCGAGGGAGAGCGGGAAGGAGTGTATTGAATCCTTGCGGCCATTGACAGTGCCGAGGCCTTGGATGGGGCGGGACTTGGGCAATGTTACTGGGAATGTCGTGTCCGCCTGCCTTTATATAAAGCCCGTACCACGGGACTGAGTCTGGTATGAGGGAGAGAGAGAGAGAGTCTCTGTGGAGCAAAGGTTACGGTTTAATCAGCAACTGCCTTGAGATACAGGAGATCGTCCAAGGGCGTGTCGAGGGAATCTGAGTGCTGGCTGGGAATCTGAAGCAGTTGTTCGCAGTTATCGCCTTACTCTGGTCACTGTACGCCAGTGAGAGGAAACCAGCCAGTGTTCCTGCTCCTGATCACTGCCCAGTGACCCCTGGGTTAGAGAGAGAGGAAATCAGCCAGGGTTCCTGCTCCTGATCACTGCCCAGTGACCCCTGGGTTAGAGAGAGAGGAAATCAGCCAGGGTTCCTGCTCCTGATCACTGCCCAGTGACCCCTGGGTTAGAGAGAGGGGAAATCAGCCAGGGTTCCTGCTCCTGATCACTGCCCAGTGACCCCTGGGTTAGAGAGAGAGGAAATCAGCCAGGGTTCCTGCTCCTGATCATTGTCCAGTGACCCCTGGGTGAGAGAGAGGGAAATCAGCCAGGGTTCCTGCTCCTGATCACTGTCCAGTGACCCCTGGGTTAGAGAGAGGGGAAATCAGCCAGGGTTCCTGCTCCTGAGCACTGTCCAGTGACCCCTGGGTTAGAGAGAGGGGAAATCAGCCAGGGTTCCTGCTCCTGATCACTGTCCAGTGATCCCTGGGTTAGAAAGAGGGGAAATCAGCCAGGGTTCCTGCTCCTGATCACTGTCCAGTGATCCCTGGGTTAGAGAGAGGGGAAATCAGCCAGGGTTCCTGCTCCTGTGCACTGTCCAGTGACCCCTGGGTTAGAGAGAGGGGAAATCAGCCAGGGTTCCTGCTCCTGATCATCCCTGGGTTAGAGAGCGAGGAAATCAGCCAGGGTTCCTGCTCCTGATCACCGTCCAGTGACCCCTGGGTTAGAGAGAGGGGAAATCAGCCAGGGTTCCTGCTCCTGATCACTGTCCAGTGACCCCAGGGTTAGAGAGAGGGGAAATCAGCCAGGGTTCCTGCTCCCGATCACTGCCCAGTGACCCCTGGGTTAGAGAGAGGGGAAATCAGCCAGGGTTCCTGCTCCTGATCACTGTCCAGTGACCCCAGGGTTAGAGAGAGGGGAAATCAGCCAGGGTTCCTGCTCCCGATCACTGTCCAGTGACCCCAGGGTTAGAGAGTGGGGAAATCAGCCAGGGTTCCTGCTCCTGATCACTGCCCAGTGACCCCTGGGTTAGAGAGAGGGGGAATCAGCCAGGGTTCCTGCTCCTGAGAACTGCTCACTGATTGTCATGCGAGAGCAGGCTGTGATCCCTACATAGTTACGCAACCAATCCCACTGCCCCAGTGAGTGAGTTTTGCTACAGCTAAACAAGGCCCTGGTTAGTCTTCATCTGGGGCACTGTGTACAGTTCTGGGCATCGCACCTGAGAAAATATATAGGCTTTGGAAAGCGTTCAGTGCAGATTCACCAGAATGTTCCCAGGGCTCCAAGAGTTCGATTATGTGGAGAGATTTAGAAAGGAATTGATAGGGTAGAGAGGGAGAAACCTTTTCTGCTGGCGAGGGAGTTGAGGACAGGGGACATAACCCTAAAGTCAGAGCCAGGCCATTCAGGAGAAATGTTCGGAATCACTTCTTCAGGCCAAGGGTTGGTGGGAGTGTGAAACACACTCCCACAAAACGCAGCAGATTCTAGCTCAATTAATCATTTAAAATCTGAGCTCGAAAGATTTTTGTCATGTAAGGGACATGGAGCCATGGCGGAACAGGCTCGAGGGGCTGAATGGCCTCCTCCTGTTCCTGTGTAACAGGCTCGAGGGGCTGAATGGCCTCCTCCTGTTCCTGTGTAACAGGCTCGAGGGGCTGAATGGTTTGCTCGTGCCCCATTCCCCTCACTGGGTGGCTCTCCTGGTGGGAGTGTTTGATGGGAAGTGGTGTGGTGAGTAACTGGTGGTGTCTCTCCAGGGGGCGGGGGGTTCAGTATCAGTTCGACAGTGAGATATGTGTGTGTGTGTGTGTGTGTGTGTGTGTTTTTTTGCTTTGAAGTGACCATGTGGGTGCAGTTCTGCTGGGCAGGCAGCCCCCAAATCAGAGCAAGCATTGGCACCTTTTGACAGACAGACAGGGTGGGTGGAAAACTGTGTTAAACCGGCAGTTTGCACTTTAACCCCCCCTGCCCTCGTGTGCCCCGTGTTGTCCAGAGTTGGGTGTCCCGGGGCGAGCGGTTGGGGGTTTTGTGCCACGGGCCGGAAGGCGCTGTGCTTGATGAGTATCAGGCAGAACCACATCCTGTGTTAAACAACAGCGGAAATGTGCGAGTGTGTCAGTCAGGTGGAAGGTCTGGGCCCAGCCTTTCAGACACACACAAGCTCACACACTCGCACTCACTGGCTCAGGTTTCTCGCTCTTACCGTTGCACAGAGCTGTACGGGCGCCCTGCAGGTGCTGCTTTGGGTTTGTGACTACAGTGCGAGGGTGTGATGGCATGTGCCCGGGTCGCTCTAACCATATCCTGACACTGGTTAGTCTGGGTTACTCCCCCAGCCTGCCGCAGGCGGGGCTGACATGGCCTTTGGGGTCTTGCTCACTCTCGCACACTCACTCTTGCTGCCGCATTCACTCTCGCTGCCACACTCGCTTTCGCTCACTCACTCTCGCACGCTCACTCTTGCTCGTTCACTCTCGCTCACCCTCTTGCTGCCACACTCGCTCACTCTCGCACACCCTCGGAGTGCACATGGGCTGTGGGAGGAGATTAAATGGGTGGGTAGAGTCAGTGCTGGGGGAGAGTGTACATGGGCTGTGGGAGGAGATTAAATGGGTGGGTAGAGTCTGTGATAGGGGAGAGTGTCCATGGGCTGTGGGAGGAGATTAAATGGGTGGGTAGAGTCCGTGATAGGGGAGAGTGTACATGGGCTGTGGGAGGAGATTAAATGGGTGGGTAGAGTCTGTGATAGGGGAGAGTGTCCATGGGCTGTGGGAGGAGATTGAATGGGTGGGTAGAGTCTGTGATAGGGGAGAGTGTCCATGGGCTGTGGGAGGAGATTAAATGGGTGGGTAGAGTCAGTGATAGGGGAGAGTGTACATGGGCTGTGGGAGGAGATTAAATGGGTGGGTAGAGTCTGATAGGGGAGAGTGTACATGGGCTGTGGGAGGAGATTAAATGGGTGGGTAGAGTCTGTGACGGGAGAGTGTCCATGGGCTGTGGGAGGAGATTAAATGGGTGGGTAGAGCCTGTGATAGGGGAGAGTGTACATGGGCTGTGGGAGGAGATTAAATGGGTGGGTAGAGTCTGTGATAGGGGAGAGTGTCCATGGGCTGTGGGAGGAGATTAAATGGGTGGGTAGAGTCAGTGATAGGGGAGAGTGCACATGGGCTGTGGGAGGAGATTAAATGGGTGAGTAGAGTCCATGATAGGGGAGAGTGTACATGGGCTGTGGGAGGAGATTAAATGGGTGGGTAGAGTCCATGATAGGGGAGAGTGTCCATGGGCTGTGAGAGGAGATTAAATGGGTGGGTAGAGTCAGTGATAGGGGAGAGTGTCCATGGGCTGTGGGAGGAGATTAAATGGGTGGGTAGAGTCTGTGATAGGGGAGAGTGTCCATGGGCTGTGGGAGGAGATTAAATGGGTGGGTAGAGTCTGTGATAGGGGAGAGTGTCCATGGGCTGTGGGAGGGGATTAAATGGGTGGGTAGAGTCCATGATAGGGGAGAGTGTACATGGGCTGTGGGAGAGATTAAATGGGTGGGTAGAGTCAGTGATAGGGGAGAGTGTACACGGGCTGTGGGAGGAGATTGAATGGGTGGGTAGAGTCCATGATAGGGGAGAGTGTACATGGGCTGTGGGAGGGGATTGAATGGGTGGGTAGAGTCCATGATAGGGGAGAGTGTACATGGGCTGTGGGAGGAGATTAAATGGGTGGGTAGAGTCTGTGATAGGGGAGAGTGTCCATGGGCTGTGGGAGGAGATTAAATGGGTGGGTAGAGACCATGATAGGGGAGAGTGTCCATGGGCTGTGGGAGGAGATTAAATGGGTGGGTAGAGTCTGTGATAGGGGAGAGTGTACATGGGCTGTGGGAGGAGATTAAATGGGTGGGTAGAGTCCGTGATAGGGGAGAGTGTACATGGGCTGTGGGAGGAGATTAAATGGGTGGGTAGAGTCTGTGATAGGGGAGAGTGTCCATGGGCTGTGGGAGGAGATTAAATGGGTGGGTAGAGTCAGTGATAGGGGAGAGTGTCCATGGGCTGTGGGAGGAGATTAAATGGGTGGGTAGAGTCTGTGATAGGGGAGAGTGTCCATGGGCTGTGGGAGGAGATTGAATGGGTTGTGAACTGTGAATATTTTTAGTTATGAAAAAGAGTGGATTAATTTCCAGGTGGTGTGGGTTTCTGATTGTTGGGACTTGGGCTGTGTCGAGTGGGGATTCTACCCTGAGAAACTGTGACACTGCCTGTGTTCCTGGCCATTCAGCAGTCAAGTGCAGAGGCACGCTGCGTGTGTGTGTGTGTATCCCGTGTGTCCGTCTGGCTGCGCGAGTGACATGTGTTGTGTTTATTTGTGCGTTTGGTTTCCTGCTCCACAGCCCCGGGTGGGTCATTTCTGAGACCGCTGCAGATTTCACACACTGACCAGAAGGTGTCACCTCCCATCTCCAATCTCAGTCCAGGTGGTGATCGAAGGCAATCTCGAACCGCTCCCCAGCCCACAGCTCCTCAACCTTGCTCGAGCCTCGTATTCCACTTGCCCACTTCACTGCAGAATCTTGGCCCGTTTGCACATTCCACCCACCACACCCCCCACCCCCCTCCTGTATTGTCTTCAAATTCCCTGGCAGCACTCACTGCGCTCAGCGCACTCAAATAGTCAGGTATCAGAGGGCAGCTAGCGCATGTGGATCCCTTACCCCAGTGAGAGTCAGTGTCTGTGAAACCCTTACCCCAGTGAGAGTCAGTGTCTGTGGAACTGTACCCCAGTGAGAGTCAGTGTCTGTGAAACCCTTACCCCAGTGAGAGTCAGTGTCTGTGGAACTGTACCCCAGTGAGAGTCAGTGTCTGTGGAACTGTACCCCAGTGAGAGTCAGTGTCTGTGGAACTGTACCCCAGTGAGAGTCAGTGTCTGTGGAACTGTACCCCAGTGAGAGTCAGTGTCTGTGGAACTGTACCCCAGTGAGAGTCAGTGTCTGTGGAACTGTACCCCAGTGAGAGTCAGTGTCTGTGGAACTGTACCCCAGTGAGAGTCAGTGTCTGTGGAACTGTACCCCAGTGAGAGTCAGTGTCTGTGGAACTGTACCCCAGTGAGAGTCAGTGTCTGTGGAACTGTACCCCAGTGAGAGTCAGTGTCTGTGGAACTGTACCCCAGTGAGAGTCAGTGTCTGTGAAACCCTTACCCCAGTGAGAGTCAGTGTCTGTGGAACTGTACCCCAGTGAGAGTCAGTGTCTGTGGAACTGTACCCCAGTGAGAGTCAGTGTCTGTGGAACTGTACCCCAGTGAGAGTCAGTGTCTGTGGAACCCTTACCCCAGTGAGAGTCAGTGTCTGTGGAACTGTACCCCAGTGAGTGTCAGTATCTGTGGAACCCATACCCCAGTACCACAGTGAGAGTCAGTGTGTGTGGAACTGTACCCCAGTGAGAGTCAGTGTCTGTGGAACTGTACCCCAGTGAGAGTCAGTGTCTGTGGAACTGTACCCCAGTGAGAGTCAGTGTGTGTGGAACTGTACCCCAGTGAGAGTCAGTGTCTGTGGAACTGTACCCCAGTGAGAGTCAGTGTCTGTGGAACTGTACCCCAGTGAGAGTCAGTGTCTGTGGAACTGTACCCCAGTGAGAGTCAGTGTCTGTGGGACTGTACCCCAGTGAGAGTCAGTGTCTGTGGAACTGTACCCCAGTGAGAGTCAGTGTCTGTGGAACTGTACCCCAGTGAGAGTCTGTGTCTGTGGAACTGTACCCCAGTGAGAGTCAGTGTCTGTGGAACTGTACCCCAGTGAGAGTAAGTGTCTGTGGGACAGTACCCCAGTGAGAGTCCGTGTCTTGGGTTGATTCTGTGTCTGTCTAACTGTTGCAGTGTGCAGTGTTGTTGTGTCACGCTGATGCTGCCATCTTCCTTTTCCTGTAACATTCAGCGGTCTCTTCACATCCTTCCTCCTCGAACACGCCTGCTTCTGAACTAATCGAAAGGCGTTGCTGCTGCCCTCCGCCCAGCACTCCATTGCTGCATCAGAGGTTTTAATGTGTCAGTCTTAGCTGCGATACATCGGCCTGTGTTTTGAGAAATTTGCCGATCTGTTATGTCGCGCTACAAACAGATCGTGTGAAAAATATTACCGCACAAAAATTCCCCGCTGGATCTGCCTGTGGCACCTGGGATGGGGGTGGGGCTGTCGGGGTTCGATAATTCCCTGGAGGGAAGGAGACCCCAGTTGTGGCCCTTTTGCTGTCAGGGCCCCTGCCTCCAGTCTCTCGATAATTTCACCACCTCTGGTGCCCATCGAATACTCTGCAACTCCGTGTCCGAACTCACACCCAGTCCCGTTCACCCATCACCCCCTGTGCTCACTGCCCCGTGTCCTAACTCACACCCAGTCCCGTTCACCCATCACCCCCTGTGCTCACTGCCCCGTGTCCTAACTCACACCCAGTCCCGTTCACCCATCACCCCCTGTGCTCACTGCCCCGTGTCCTAACTCACACCCAGTCCCGTTCACCCATCACCCGCTGTGCTCACTGCCCCGTGTCCTAACTCGCACCGAGTCCCGTTCACCTATCACCCCCTGTGCTCACTGCCCCGTGTCCTAACTCACACCCAGTCCCGTTCACCCATCACCCGCTGTGCTCACTGCCCCGTGTCCTAACTCGCACCGAGTCCCGTTCACCTATCACCCCCTGTGCTCACTGCCCCGTGCCCTAACTCACACCCAGTACCGTTCACCCATCACCCCCTGTGCTCACTGCCCCGTGTCCTAACTCACACCCAGTCCCGTTCACACATCACCCCCTGTGCTCACTGCCCCGTGTCCTAACTCACACCGAGTCCCGTTCACCCATCACCCCTTGTGCTCACTGCCCTGTGTCCTAACTCACACCCAGTCCCGTTCACCCATCACCCCCTGTGCTCACTGCCCCGTGTCCTAACTCGCCCCGAGTCCCGTTCACCCATCACCCCCTGTGCTCACTGCCCCGTGTCCTAACTCACACCCAGTCCCGTTCACCCATCACCCCCTGTGCTCACTGCCCCGTGTCCTAACTCACACCCAGTCCCGTTCACCCATCACCCCCTGTGCTCACTGCCCCGTGTCCTAACTCTCACCCAGTCCCGTTCACCCATCACCCCCTGTGCTCACTGCCCCGTGTCCTAACTCACACCCAGTCCCGTTCACCCCTCACCCCCTGTGCTCACTGCCCCGTGTCCTAACTCACACCCAGTCCCGTTCACCCATCACCCCCTGTGCTCACTGCCCCGTGTCCTAACTCTCACCCAGTCCCGTACACCCATCACCCCCTGTGCTCACTGCCCCGTGTCCTAACTCACACCCAGTCCCGTTCACCCATCGCCCCCTGTGCTCACTGCCCCATGTCCTAACTCACACCGAGTCCCGTTCACCCATCACCCCCTGTGCTCACTGCCCCGTGTCCTAACTCACACCGAGTCCCGTTCACCCATCACCCCGCTCTGCTCACTGCCCCGTGTCCTAACTCACACCCAGTCCCGTTCACCCATCACCCCGCTCTGCTCACTGCCCCGTGTCCTAACTCGCACCCAGTCCCGTTCACCCATCACCCCCTGTGCTCACTGCCCCGTGTCCTAACTCACACCCAGTCCCGTTCACCCATCACCCCCTGTGCTCACTGCCCCGTGTCCTAACTCACACCCAGTCCCGTTCACCCATCACCCCCTGTGCTCACTGCCCCGTGTCCTAACTCTCACCCAGTCCCGTACACCCATCACCCCCTGTGCTCACTGCCCCATGTCCTAACTCACACCCAGTCCCGTTCACCCATCGCCCCCTGTGCTCACTGCCCCATGTCCTAACTCACACCGAGTCCCGTTCACCCATCACCCCCTGTGCTCACTGCCCCGTGTCCTAACTCACACCGAGTCCCGTTCACCCATCACCCCGCTCTGCTCACTGCCCCGTGTCCTAACTCACACCCAGTCCCGTTCACCCATCACCCCGCTCTGCTCACTGCCCCGTGTCCTAACTCGCACCCAGTCCCGTTCACCCATCACCCCCTGTGCTCACTGCCCCGTGTCCTAACTCACACCCAGTCCCGTTCACCCATCGCCCCCTGTGCTCACTGCCCCGTGTCCTAACTCGCACCCAGTCCCGTTCACCCATCACCCCCTGTGCTCACTGCCCCGTGTCCGAACTCACACCCAGTCCCGTTCACCCCTCACCCCCTGTGCTCACTGCCCCGTGTCCTAACTCTCACCCAGTCCCGTACACCCATCACCCCCTGTGCTCACTGCCCCGTGTCCTAACTCACACCGAGTCCCGTTCACCCATCACCCCCTGTGCTCACTGCCCCGTGTCCTAACTCACACCGAGTCCCGTTCACCCATCACCCCCGCTCTGCTCACTGCCCCGTGTCCTAACTCACACCCAGTCCCGTTCACCCATCACCCCGCTCTGCTCACTGCCCCGTGTCCTAACTCGCACCCAGTCCCGTTCACCCATCACCCCCTGTGCTCACTGCCCCGTGTCCTAACTCACACCGAGTCCCGTTCACCCATCACCCCCTGTGCTCACTGCCCCGTGTCCTAACTCGCACCCAGTCCCGTTCACCCATCACCCCCTGTGCTCACTGCCCCGTGTCCTAACTCACACCCAGTCCCGTTCACCCATCGCCCCCTGTGCTCACTGCCCCGTGTCCTAACTCACACCCAGTCCCGTTCACCCATCACCCCCTGTGCTCACTGCCCCGTGTCCTAACTCACGCCGAGTCCCGTTCACCCATCACCCCCTGTGCTCACTGCCCCGTGTCCGAACTCACACCCAGTCCCGTTCACCCATCACCCCCTGTGCTCACTGCCCCGTTTCCTAACTCACACCCAGTCCCGTTCACCCATCACCCCCTGTGCTCACTGCCCCGTGTCCTAACTCACACCCAGTCCCGTTCACCCATCACCCCCTGTGCTCACTGCCCCGTGTCCTAACTCACACCCAGTCCCGTTCACCCATCACCCCCTGTGCTCACTGCCCCGTGTCCTAACTCACACCCAGTCCCGTTCACCCATCGCCCCCTGTGCTGACTGCCCCGTGTCCTAACTCACACCCAGTCCCGTTCACCCATCACCCCCTGTGCTCACTGCCCCGTGTCCTAACTCACACCCAGTCCCGTTCACCCATCACCCCCTGTGCTCACTGCCCCGTGTCCTAACTCACACCCAGTCCCGTTCACCCATCACCCCCTGTGCTCACTGTCCCATGTCCGAACTCTCACCCAGTCCCGTTCACCCCTCACCCCCTGTGCTCACTGCCCCGTGTCCTAACTCACACCCAGTCCCGTTCACCCATCGCCCCCTGTGCTGACTGCCCCGTGTCCTAACTCACACCCAGTCCCGTTCACCCATCACCCCCTGTGCTCACTGCCCCGTGTCCTAACTCACACCCAGTCCCGTTCACCCATCACCCCCTGTGCTCACTGCCCCGTGTCCTAACTCACACCCAGTCCCGTTCACCCATCACCCCCTGTGCTCACTGTCCCATGTCCGAACTCTCACCCAGTCCCGTTCACCCATCACCCCCTGTGCTCACTGCCCTGTGTCCTAACTCACACCCAGTCCCGTTCACCCATCACCCTCTGTGCTCACTGCCCCGTGTCCTAACTCACACCCAGTCCCGTTCACCCATCACCCCCTGTGCTCACTGCCCCGTGTCCTAACTCGCACCCAGTCCCGTTCACCCATCACCCCCTGTGTTCACTGCCCCGTGTCCTAACTCACACCCAGTCCCGTTCACCCATCACCCCCTGTGCTCACTGCCCCGCGTCCTAACTCACACCCAGTCCCGTTCACCCATCACCCCCTGTGCTCACTGCCCCGTGTCCTAACTCACACCCAGTCCCGTTCACCCATCACCCCTGTGCTCACTGCCCCGTGTCCTAACTCACACCCAGTCCCGTTCACCCATCACCCCCCTGTGCTCACTGCCCCGTGTCCTAACTCACACCCAGTCCCGTTCACCCATCACCCCCTGTGCTCACTGCCCCATGTCCTAACTCACACCCAGTCCCGTTCACCCATCACCCCCTGTGCTCACTGACCTACATTAGCTCCCGCTCCGGCAACACCTCGATTTTAAAATACTCGTTCTTGTTTTCAAATCCCTCCATGGCCCTCGTCCCCTCCCTATCTCTGTAACCTCCTCCAGCCCCTACAACCCTCCCTATCTCTGTAACCTCCTCCAGCCTCCTACAACCCTCCCTATCTCTGTAACCTCCTCCAGCCCCACAACCCTCCGAGATCTCTGCGCTCCTCCAATTCTGCCCTCTTAAGCATCCCCCGATTTCCATCGCTCCACCACTGGCGGCCGTGCCTTCAGCTGCCTGGGCCCCGAGCTCTGGAATTCCCTCCCTAAACCTCTCCGCCTCTCTCTCCTCCTTTAAGACGCTCCTTAAAACCTGCCTCTTTGACCAAGCTTTTGGTCACCTGTCCCTAGTATCTCCTCATGTGGCTGGGAGTCTAATTTTGTTTTATAATATCTCCCGCAGCCTTGGGACGTTTTAGTCCGTTAAAGGCACTGTGTAAATACAAGGTGGCGGTGTTCAACACAAATATGGGAAGAATTGAGGTGAAGTCCCTCGGGATGTGTGCTGAATTAATTCTTTGTACTTTCCACAATTGGTAGCAGGGCGGGCTGATTAACCTGATCGCACTGAACAGCTTCAGACCGGGTGACTCTGGTTAGCGGGGACCCCAGACAGACTTTGCATCTCGTGCCTTGGTACCGTACTGGCCCAGGCCCCCCGCCCCCCTCCCATCTGACCAGGCAAAGCTGTGTGTCTGTGTGTGTGACTTGCGAGTACAGTATCCCCGCCGCTCGCTCTTCGACGCTCTGTGCGGGTCGTGCACTGGCTGCCATGTCTTCGTAAGAAGTTATTAAACAAGATAAATTCTGCAGGTGGTGTTGGGAGAGTTTCAAACATCGGAACAGGGCAACCTTGCTCGGGGGGAACTTAACCCTGTGGTAAGGACGTCTATAGGGCCCCCTCGATATTCTCTCTCCTCATACAATGCATCATTCAGAGGTGCACTTACTGCTGTTATGTGGCTGAATGTAGCAACCTTTCTGAGGCAGAAACATCCTAGTGACCTATTTAGTGATGTTGGCTGAGAGATAAATATTGGCCCAGGACACCGAGGAGAACTCCCTCGCTCTTCTTTGAAATAGTGCCATGGGATCTTTTACGTCCACCTGAGAGAGCAGATGGCGCATCAGATTAGTGTTTCATCTGAAAGACGGCACCTCCGACAGTGCGGCGCTCCCTCAGTACTGCCCCTCCGACAGTGCAGCGCTCCCTCAGTACAGCCCCTCCGACAGTGCGGCGCTCCCTCAGTACTGCCCCTCCGACAGTGCGGCGCTCCCTCAGTACTGCCCCTCCCGACAGTGCGGCGCTCCCTCAGTACTGCCCCGCCGACAGTGCGGCGCTCCCTCAGTACAGCCCCTCCAACAGTGCAGCGCTCCCTCAGTACAGCCCCTCCGACAGTGCAGCGCTCCCTCAGTACAGCCCCTCCAACAGTGCGGCGCTCCCTCAGTACCGCCCCGCCGACAGTGCGGCGCTCCCTCAGTACCGCCCCTCCGACAGTGCGGCGCTCCCTCAGTACAGCCCCTCCGACAGTGCGGCGCTCCCTCAGTACCGCCCCGCCGACAGTGCGGCGCTCCCTCAGTACCGCCCCGCCGACAGTGCGGCGCTCCCTCAGTACCGCCCCGCCGACAGTGCGGCGCTCCCTCAGTACTGCCCCTCCGACAGCGCGGCGCTCCCTCAGTACCGCCCCTCCGACAGTGCGGCGCTCCCTCAGTACCGCCCCTCCGACAGTGCGGCGCTCCCTCAGTACCGCCCCTCCGACAGTGCGGCGCTCCCTCAGTACCGCCCCTCCGACAGTGCGGCGCTCCCTCAGTACCGCCCCTCCGACACTGCGGCGCTCCCTCAGTTCCGCCCCTCCGACGGTGCGGCGCTCCCTCAGTTCCGCCCCTCCGACGGTGCGGCGCTCCCTCAGTTCCGCCCCTCCGACGGTGCGGCGCTCCCTCAGTTCCGCCCCTCCGACGGTGCGGCGCTCCCTCAGTTCCGCCCCTCCGACGGTGCGGCGCTCCCTCAGTACCGCCCCTCCGACGGCGCGGCGCTCCCTCAGTACTGCCCCTCCGACAGTGCGGCGCTCCCTCAGTACTGCCCCTCCGACAGCGCGGCGCTCCCTCAGTACTGCCCCTCCGACAGCGCGGCGCTCCCTCAGTACTGCCCCTCCGACAGTGCGGCGCTCCCTCAGTACTGCCCCTCCGACAGTGCGGCGCTCCCTCAGTACTGCCCCTCCGACAGAGCGGCGCTCCCTCAGTACCGCCCCTCCGACAGCGCGGCGCTCCCTCAGTACCGCCCCTCCGACAGCGTGGCGCGCCCTCAGTACCGCCCCTCCGACAGCGCGGCGCTCCCTCAGTACTGCCCCTCCGACAGTGCGGCGCTCCCTCAGTACTGCCCCTCCGACAGTGCGGCGCTTCCTCAGTACTGCCCCTCCGACAGCGCGGCGCTCCCTCAGTACTGCCCCTCCGACAGCGCGGCGCTCCCTCAGTACTGCCCCTCCGACAGTGCGGCGCTCCCTCAGTACTGCCCCTCCGACAGCGCGGCGCTCCCTCAGTACTGCCCCTCCGACAGAGCGGCGCTCCCTCAGTACCGCCCCTCCGACAGCGCGGCGCTCCCTCAGTACCGCCCCCCCGACAGCACGGCGCTCCCTCAGTACTGCCCCTCCGACAGCGCGGCGCTCCCTCAGTACCGCCCCTCCGACAGAGCGCGGCACTCCCTCAGTACCGCACCTCCACTGATTAAGAGGAGATTTGGTAGACGTGTTCAAAATCCTGAGGGGTTTCGATGGAGTAAATAAGGAGAAACTGTTTCCAGTGGCAGGAGGGTCGGTAACCAGAGGACACAGATTGAAGATAATCGGCAATAGAACCAGAGGGGAGATGAGGAGAATGTTTTTACGCAGCGAGTTGTTGTGATCTGGAACGCGCTGCCTGAAAGGGCGATGGAAGCAGATTCAATAGTAACTTTCAAAAGAGGAATTGGAGAAATACTAGAAAAGGAGGAATTTGCAGGGCTGTGGGGAAAGATCAGGGGGGAGTGGGAATAATTGGAGAGCTCGTTCAAAGATTCTGTGAGATTTCTGTGGAACGGTATGACTCTGCCAAGCGGCTGCACTGACTTGGCTGGTGTCCCACTCTCCCCTTCACAGGCTCATTGACCCGCTGGTCTTATCTGTAGCACAGAGAGTGTGCACACAGTGCTGGGAATACTCACAAACATGTTCAGGGTTCAGTGGCATGTGAAATTGATTCTGATTCCACCAGCTCTCTCACTCTGACACCATACCCACTGTCTCACTGCTTTAGATTTAACCCCCTCACAGGCTGCTCGCCTGGGGAGCAGGCTCTGCTGGTAAGGAGAACTGAGATCGCCTCTTCCGATTCCTTGTCACTGTGCTGCCCGGTGTGGTACTGAGCCCCGCACACAGAGCAGGAAAGGCCCCTGGCTCCACCCACGGCCTGTGCTGTTCAGCTCAGCGCCGCCGTCACAGAGGAGAGGGGGGGGGGTGGGGGGGCGGTGTGAGTGTGTAAGTGAGAGGGACAGGAGTGAGTGAGTGTGCATGGGAGAGTGACTGGGTGTGTGTGGGTGGCGGGGGGGGGTAGAGAGAGGGGAGAGTGACTGGGTGTGTGTGGGTGGCGGGGGGGGGTAGAGAGAGAGATAGACTGGGAGTGGGGGAGAGAGAGAGAGAGAGACTGGGAGTGAGAGAGAGAGAGACTGAGAGAGAGAGACCGGGGGGGGGGGGGCGGTGGGGGTGTGAGTGTGTAAGTGAGACGGACAGGAGTGAGTGAGTGTGCATGGGAGAGTGACTGGGTGTGTGTGGGTGGTGGGAGTGTGGGGAGAGAGAGAGACTGGGAGTGTGAGAGAGAGAGACTGGGAGTGTGAGAGAGAGAGAGACTGGGAGTGTGAGAGAGAGAGAGACTGGGAGTGTGAGAGAGAGAGAGACTGGGAGTGTGAGAGAGAGAGAGACTGGGAGTGTGAGAGAGAGAGAGACTGGGAGTGTGAGAGAGAGAGACTGGGAGTGTGAGAGAGAGAGACTGGGAGTGTGAGAGAGAGAGAGACTGGGAGTGTGAGAGAGAGACTGGGAGTGTGAGAGAGAGAGAGACTGGGAGTGTGAGAGAGAGAGAGAGAGACTGGGAGTGTGAGAGAGAGAGAGACTGGGAGTGTGAGAGAGAGAGAGACTGGGAGTGTGAGAGAGAGAGAGACTGGGAGTGTGAGAGAGAGAGAGAGACTGGGAGTGTGAGAGAGAGAGACTGGGAGTGTGAGAGAGAGAGAGAGACTGGGAGTGTGAGAGAGAGAGAGACTGGGAGTGTGAGAGAGAGAGAGAGACTGGGAGTGTGAGAGAGAGAGAGACTGGGAGTGTGAGAGAGAGAGAGAGAGACTGTGAGTGTGAGAGAGAGAGAGACTGTGAGTGTGAGAGAGAGAGAGACGGAGTGCGAGAGAGAGAGAGAGAGAGACTGGGAGTGCGAGAGAGAGAGAGACTGGGAGTGCGAGAGAGAGAGAGACTGGGAGTGCGAGAGAGAGAGAGACTGGGAGTGCAAGAGAGAGAGAGACTGGGAGTGCGAGAGAGAGAGAGACTGGGAGTGCGAGAGAGAGAGAGACTGGGAGTGCGAGAGAGAGAGACTGGGAGTGCGAGAGAGAGAGAGACTGGGAGTGCGAGAGAGAGACTGGGAGTGCGAGAGAGAGAGAGACTGGGAGTGCGAGAGAGAGAGACTGGGAGTGCGAGAGAGAGAGAGACTGGGAGTGCGAGAGAGAGAGAAACTGGGACTGGGAGTGCGAGAGAGAGAGAGACTGGGAGTGCGAGAGAGACTGGGACTGGGAGTGCGAGAGAGAGAGAGACTGGGACTGGGAGTGCGAGAGAGAGAGACTGGGACTGGGAGTGCGAGAGAGAGAGAGAGACTGGGACTGGGAGTGCGAGAGAGAGAGAGACTGGGACTGGGAGTGCGAGAGAGAGAGAGACTGGGAGTGCGAGAGAGAGAGGGACTGGGACTGGGAGTGCGAGAGAGAGAGAGAGAGACTGGGAGTGCGAGAGAGAGAGAGACTGGGAGTGCGAGAGAGAGAGAGACTGGGAGTGCGAGAGAGAGAGAGACTGGGAGTGCAAGAGAGAGAGAGACTGGGAGTGCGAGAGAGAGAGAGACTGGGAGTGCGAGAGAGAGAGAGACTGGGAGTGCGAGAGAGAGAGACTGGGAGTGCGAGAGAGAGAGAGACTGGGAGTGCGAGAGAGAGACTGGGAGTGCGAGAGAGAGAGAGACTGGGAGTGCGAGGAGAGAGAGACTGGGAGTGCGAGAGAGAGAGAGACTGGGAGTGCGAGAGAGAGAGAGACTGGGAGTGCGAGAGAGAGAGAGAGACTGGGAGTGCGAGAGAGAGAGAGACTGGGAGTGCGAGAGAGAGAGAGACTGGGACTGGGAGTGCGAGAGAGAGAGACTGGGACTGGGAGTGCGAGAGAGAGAGAGAGACTGGGACTGGGAGTGCGAGAGAGAGAGAGACTGGGACTGGGAGTGCGAGAGAGAGAGAGACTGGGACTGGGAGTGCGAGAGAGAGAGGGACTGGGACTGGGACTGGGAGTGCGAGAGAGAGAGAGGGACTGGGACTGGGAGTGCGAGAGAGAGAGGGACTGGGAGTGCGAGAGAGAGAGAGACTGGGACTGGGAGTGCGAGAGAGAGAGAGACTGGGAGTGCGAGAGAGAGAGAGACTGGGACTGGGAGTGCAAGAGAGAGAGAGACTGGGAGTGCGAGAGAGAGAGAGGCTGGGACTGGGAGTGCGAGAGAGAGAGAGACGGACTGGGAGTGCGAGAGAGAGAGAGACTGGGACTGGGAGTGCGAGAGAGAGACTGGGACTGGGAGTGCGAGAGAGAGAGAGACTGGGAGTGCGAGAGAGAGAGACTGGGAGTGCGAGAGAGAGAGAGACTGGGAGTGCGAGAGAGAGAGAGAGACTGGGAGTGCGAGAGAGAGAGAGACTGGGAGTGCGAGAGAGAGAGAGACTGGGACTGGGAGTGCGAGAGAGAGAGACTGGGACTGGGAGTGCGAGAGAGAGAGAGAGACTGGGACTGGGAGTGCGAGAGAGAGAGAGACTGGGACTGGGAGTGCGAGAGAGAGAGAGACTGGGACTGGGAGTGCGAGAGAGAGAGGGACTGGGACTGGGACTGGGAGTGCGAGAGAGAGAGAGGGACTGGGACTGGGAGTGCGAGAGAGAGAGGGACTGGGAGTGCGAGAGAGAGAGAGACTGGGACTGGGAGTGCGAGAGAGAGAGAGACTGGGAGTGCGAGAGAGAGAGAGACTGGGACTGGGAGTGCAAGAGAGAGAGAGACTGGGAGTGCGAGAGAGAGAGAGGCTGGGACTGGGAGTGCGAGAGAGAGAGAGACGGACTGGGAGTGCGAGAGAGAGAGAGACTGGGAGTGCGAGAGAGAGACTGGGACTGGGAGTGCGAGAGAGAGAGAGACTGGGAGTGCGAGAGAGAGAGAGAGAGAGAGAGACTGGGACTGGGAGTGCGAGAGAGAGAGAGACTGGGACTGGGAGTGCGAGAGAGAGAGAGACTGAGTGCGAGAGAGAGACTGGGAGTGCGAGAGAGAGAGAGACTGGGAGTGCGAGAGAGAGAGAGAGACTGGGAGTGCGAGAGAGAGAGAGACTGGGAGCGCGAGAGAGAGAGAGACTGGGAGCGCGAGAGAGAGAGAGACTGGGAGCGCGAGAGAGAGAGAGACTGGGAGCGCGAGAGAGAGAGAGACTGGGAGCGCGAGAGAGAGAGAGACTGGGAGCGCGAGAGAGAGAGAGACTGGGAGTGCGAGAGAGAGAGAGACTGGGACTGGGAGTGCGAGAGAGAGAGAGACTGGGAGTGTGAGAGAGAGAGAGACTACCATAAAGAAGAATACCCTCAGTCAACTAGTCCTGGGACTCAGTGAAGCAACCACTAACACTACTAACAATAACCAGCCCCAGGACAGTGACATCGTAGCACAGAGAATTCGACCCAACACAATTGTCACTAAGCAAAAAGAAAAATACCTGTCATATTGGGCAGAAACAACAAAAACCCAAAACAAACTCAATTGCTACTTGGCCCTAAACAGACAATACAACATGGCTGATTACCTGACCATGGTAAAGGATAGCAAACTGAGAAAAACCTTGACAAGGTACAGACTTAGTGAACATAGCCTGGCGATCGAAAAAGGCAGACACCGACAGACCCGGCTGCCAAGAGAGGACAGGATATGCTCTCACTGCAGTCAGGGAGTAGTGGAGACAGAGATGCACTTCCTCACAGCTTGTGGAAAATATCAGGGAGAATTTCTACCAAAAATTCTCACAAATATGCCCTGAATTCAGAAATTTGAATGACGACCAAAAACTCCCATACCAACTAGGGGAACAGAGAAACTGTGTAACCTTAGTGGCACACTGTTACAGCTTGCCATAAACAGAGGGACAACCAGTAAACCTAAGAAAAGAGTATATACACATTATACGAATGTATATTTATACACTCAGGGATATATCTGTTTATACACTGTATGGAATAGATCTGCGTTTATGTGTTCAACCATAAATGTTTTTCGATGCTTTGGCAACATAAGATGTACCTTATCATGCCAATAAAGCGATTTGAATTGAATTGAATTGAATTGAGAGTGAGAGAGAGAGAGAGAGAGAGAGAGAGAGAGACTGGGAGTGTGTGAGAGAGAGAGACTGGGAGTGTGTGAGAGAGAGACTGGGAGTGTGTGAGAGAGAGACTGGGAGTGTGTGAGAGAGAGACTGGGAGTGTGTGAGAGAGAGACTGGGAGTGTGTGAGAGAGAGACTGGGAGTGTGGGAGGGAGAGAGACTGGGAGTGCGAGAGAGAGAGACTGGGAGTGCGGGAGGGAGAGAGAGACTGAGTGCGGGAGGGAGAGAGACTGGGAGTGCGGGAGGGAGGGAGGCTGGGAGTGCGGGAGGGAGGGAGGCTGGGAGTGCGGGAGAGGGAGAGAGGCTGGGAGTGCGGGAGAGGGAGAGAGACTGGGAGTGTGGCAGGGAGAGACTGGGAGTGCGGGAGGGAGAGAGACTGGGAGGGAGGGAGAGGGAGAGAGGCTGGGAGGGAGGGAGAGGGAGAGAGGCTGGGAGGGAGGGAGAGAGACTGGGAGTGCGGGAGGGAGAGAGACTGGGAGTGCGGGAGGGAGGGAGTGCGGGAGGGAGGGAGTGCGGGAGGGAGAGACTGGGAGTGCGGGAGGGAGAGACTGGGAGTGCGGGAGGGAGAGAGACTGGGAGTGCGGGAGGGAGAGAGACTGGGAGTGCGGGAGGGAGAGAGACTGGGAGTGCGGGAGGGAGAGAGACTGGGAGTGCGGGAGGGAGAGAGACTGGGAGTGCGGGAGGGAGAGACTGGGAGTGCGGGAGGGAGAGAGGCTGGGAGTGCGGGAGGGAGGGAGGCTGGGAGTGCGGGAGAGGGAGAGAGGCTGGGAGTGCGGGAGAGGGAGAGAGACTGGGAGTGTGGCAGGGAGAGACTGGGAGTGCGGGAGGGAGAGAGACTGGGAGGGAGGGAGAGGGAGAGAGGCTGGGAGGGAGGGAGAGGGAGAGAGGCTGGGAGGGAGGGAGAGAGACTGGGAGTGCGGGAGGGAGAGAGACTGGGAGTGCGGGAGGGAGGGAGTGCGGGAGGGAGGGAGTGCGGGAGGGAGAGACTGGGAGTGCGGGAGGGAGAGACTGGGAGTGCGGGAGGGAGAGAGACTGGGAGTGCGGGAGGGAGAGAGACTGGGAGTGCGGGAGGGAGAGAGACTGGGAGTGCGGGAGGGAGAGAGACTGGGAGTGCGGGAGGGAGAGAGACTGGGAGTGCGGGAGGGAGAGACTGGGAGTGCGGGAGGGAGAGAGGCTGGGAGTGCGGGAGGGAGAGAGACTGGGAGTGCGGGAGAGAGACTGGGAGTGCGGGAGGGAGAGAGACTGGGAGTGCGGGAGAGACTGGGAGAGAGAGACTGGGAGTGCGGGAGAGGGAGAGAGGCTGGGAGTGCGGGAGAGGGAGAGACTGGGAGTACGGGAGAGGGAGAGACTGGGAGTGCGGGAGGGAGAGAGGCTGGGTGTGCGGGAGGGAGAGACTGGGAGTGTGAGAGAGAGAGAGACTGGGAGTGCGAGAGGGAGAGAGACTGGGAGTGTGAGAGAGAGAGAGACTGGGAGTGCGAGAGGGAGAGAGACTGGGAGTGTGAGAGAGAGAGAGACTGGGAGTGCGGGAGGGAGAGAGAGACTGGGAGTGCGGGAGGGAGAGAGACCGGGAGAGGGGGAGAGACTGGGAGTGCGGGGGAGGGAGAGAGACTGGGAGTGTGGGAGGGAGAGAGACTGGGAGTGCGGGAGGGAGAGAGACTGGGAGTGCGGGAGGGAGAGAGACTGGGAGAGGGGGAGCGAGGGAGACTGGGAGTGCGGGAGGGAGAGAGACTGGGAGTGCGGGTGGGAGGGAGGCTGGGAGTGCGGGAGGGAGAGACTGGGAGTGCGGGAGGGAGAGAGACTGGGAGTGCGGGAGGGAGAGAGACTGGGAGTGCGGGAGGGAGAGAGACTGGGAGAGGGGGAGCGAGGGAGACTGGGAGTGCGGGAGGGAGAGAGACTGGGAGTGCGGGTGGGAGGGAGGCTGGGAGTGCGGGAGGGAGAGACTGGGAGTGCGGGAGGGAGAGAGACTGGGAGTGCGGGAGGGAGAGAGACTGGGAGTGCGGGAGGGAGAGAGGCTGGGAGTGCGGGAGGGAGAGAGGCTGGGAGTGCGGGTGGGAGGGAGACTGGGAGTGCGGGAGGGAGAGACTGGGAGTGCGGGAGGGAGAGAGACTGGGAGTGCGGGAGGGAGAGAGACTGGGAGTGCGGGAGGGAGAGAGGCTGGGAGTGCGGGAGGGAGAGAGGCTGGGAGTGCGGGAGGGAGGGAGACTGGGAGTGCGGGAGGGAGGGAGGCTGGGAGTGTGGGAGGGCGAGACAGGGAGGGAGGCTGGGAGTGCGGGTGGGAGGGAGGCTGGGAGTGCGGGTGGGAGGGAGGGAGGCTGGGAGTGCGGGAGGGAGAGAGGCTGGGAGTGCGGGAGGGAGAGACTGGGAGTGCGGGAGGGAGGGAGGCTGGGAGTGCGGGAGGGAGGGAGAGCGCGAACAGTCTGCGGTGAGATGGGGAACACCTGCTGATTTATGTCCTTTCAGGAATTTGAATTCTCTGTCGAGTGGGCTGCTTTGAGCTTTTAAATTGCTCTGGAACGCCAGCAATGCATCCCTGGGCTGGCAGAGCGACCCCCCCCGCCCCCGAGCCAGACCCTCCTACATTACAAATGACTGCACTTCAAAAGGTGTTTCATTGGCTGTTAAACGCTTTGGGTCGTGTGTGTTTACAAACTGTGTGTGTGGGAACGTTGGATGAGGAGATGATCAGACTTAGCTGTGATGCACTCTGCAGTTGAATAGCCTGGCGACGCTCACTCTGCAGACTCGCACGTGGAAGAATGGGTGTGTGGTGGGGGGGCGTATCTGTGCGAGAATCGCAAGAGAAGAGAAGTTGGGGGGCCGGGGGTGAGGAGAGGGAGGCGTGTGCGAGGTGTGGGGCTCGGAGCTGGGCTTTGTGATGAGAATCTCTGAGTGTGTTTAGAATCCAGTGAGGGACGGGCGCGCTGGGAATGCGCTCCTGCTGTTTCTTGGTTCCAGCCAGTAACCTGATTTCAGCAAATCTTTCAAGGTCGGCACAGATGGAGCTTAAAATTTAATTGGGAAATTTAGTCTGGGCTTTTAACATCGTGTTGACCCACACCAGCTGCGGCCCGGGACCCCCCGGGGGAGGGGCAATGTGACCCCCCCGGGGGAGGGGCACTGTGACCCCCCCGGGGGAGGGGCAATGTGACCCCCCCCGGGGGAGGGGCAATGTGACCCCCCCCCCGGGGGAGGGGCAATGTGACCCCCCCCGGGGGGAGGGGCAATGTGACCCCCCCCCGGGGGAGGGGCAATGTGACCCCCCGGGGGGGTGGGGCAATGTGACCCCCCCGGGGGAGGGGCAATGTGACCCCCCCCCCGGGGGAGGGGCAATGTGACCCCCCCCGGGGGAGGGGCAATGTGACCCCCCCCGGGGGAGGGGCAATGTGACCCCCCCCGGGGGAGGGGCAATGTGACCCCCCCCCCGGGGGAGGGGCAATGTGACCCCCCCGGGGGAGGGGCAGTCTGGGCGCCCCGGGGAAGGGGCAATCTGGGACCCAATCACTGTGGCTGCCTTGCTGTAACACACTGCCAGTGTCGCTGACCCTCTGTAACTCGCTGCCAGTGTCGCTGACCCTCTGTAACACACTGCCAGTGTCACTGACCCTCTGTAACTCGCTGCCAGTGTCGCTGACCCTCTGTAACACACTGCCAGTGTCACTGACCCTCTGTAACTCGCTGCCAGTGTCGCTGACCCTCTGTAACACACTGCCAGTGTCGCTGACCCTCTGTAACTCGCTGCCAGTGTCGCTGACCCTCTGTAACACACTGCCAGTGTCACTGACCCTCTGTAACTCGCTGCCAGTGTCGCTGACCCTCTGTAACACACTGCCAGTGTCACTGACCCTCTGTAACTCGCTGCCAGTGTCGCTGACCCTCTGTACCTCATTGCCAGTGTCACTGACCCTCTGTAACTCACTGCCAGTGTCGCTGACCCTGTGTAACTCACTGCCAGTGTCACTGACCCTCTGTAACACACTGCCAGTGTCACTGACCCTCTGTAACTCGCTGCCAGTGTCGCTGACCCTCTGTAACTCGCTGCCAGTGTCGCTGAACCTCTGTAACACACTGCCAGTGTCGCTGACCCTCTGTAACTCGCTGCCAGTGTCACTGACCCTCTGTAACTCGCTGCCAGTGTCACTGACCCTCTGTAACACACTGCCAGTGTCACTGACCCTCTGTAACACACTGCCAGTGTCACTGACCCTCTGTAACACACTGCCAGTGTCACTGACCCTCTGTAACACACTGCCAGTGTCACTGACCCTCTGTAACACACTGCCAGTGTCACTGACTCTCTGTAACTCACTGCCAGTGTCACTGACCCTCTGTAACTCGCTGCCAGTGTCGCTGACCCTCTGTAACTCGCTGCCAGTGTCGCTGACCCTCTGTAACACACTACCAGTGTCACTGACACTCTGTATCTCACTGCCAGTGTCGCTGACCCTGTGTATCTCGCTGCCAGTGTCGCTGACCCTCTGCAACTCGCTGCCAGTGTCGCTGACCCTCTGTAACTCGCTGCCAGTGTCGCTGACCCTCTGTAACACACTGCCAGTGTCGCTGACACTCTGTATCTCACTGCCAGTGTCGCTGACCCTGTGTATCTCACAGCCAGTGTCGCTGACCCTCTGTAACTCGCTGCCAGTGTCGCTGACCCTGTGTATCTCGCAGCCAGTGTCGCTGCCTGTATTGCCGTGGAGCTGGAGTGAGCGGGTGAGTGAATGGTCATGTGCCAACAGCTGGAACAGCTGCAGTGCTTGCCCAGCCCACGTGCTGTCCTTTCTGATGAGGTCACTCGCATAACATTTAGCCTGGCGGTGAATGGAGACAGTGAGCAAGGCGGGGGGCGTGGGTGTCTTGTGATGTGCCCTGGGGGCTGAGTCTTTGTTCCAACTCTTGGAGGCTCAATGTCTCTGAGACTCGCCACAAGAGAAGGACTCGATTGATCGACCCGAGCCCCAGGGGCCCGGGTGTGCGCGTGACTCCCGCGATCGAGCAATGCTATGGCTTCTGGAGCCGAGCTGCGGCAGAATTTCACAGAAGTGGTTCACCTTGTAGCGAGAGAGCCTGGATTGCTTGACGAGCAGGCTTATTTTGTTAAGCCAGCCCAGCCCATCCCATCCCTCACCCGTCCTAGAGGCGCTGCCGCTCGCTGGGGCTCAGTTGCCATAGCTCACCGAGTCCCCACTCTTTTTGGGTCGGTGAGTTCATCCTTGGGGTGCGTCACGTCGGAGCCTGATCCCAACCTCCGCGTACATCTGCCACTCAAACCCTCGGTGCTTCCCTTGGCTGCGACCAGCCAACTCCACACAGACTGTGTCTGGGACCTGCTCGTCCGCCGTGGTTCAGTAGGTAGCACTCTCTCGCCTCTGAGTCAGACGGTCGTGGCTCCGAGTCCCACTCCAGAGACTCGAGCCCCGTAATCCAGGCCGATGCTCCCAGTGTAGTACTGAGGGAGCGCCGCACTGTCGGAGGGGCAGTACTGAGGGAGCGCCGCACTGTCGGAGGGGCAGTACTGAGTGAGCGCCGCACTGTCGGAGGGGCAGTACTGAGGGAGCGCCGCACTGTCGGAGGGGCAGTACTGAGGGAGCGCCGCACTGTCGGAGGGGCAGTACTGAGGGAGCGCCGCACTGTCAGAGGGGCAGTACTGAGGGAGCGCCGCACTGTCGGAGGGGCAGTACTGAGGGAGCGCCGCACTGTCGGAGGGGCAGTACTGAGGGAGAGCCGCACTGTGGGAGGGGCAGTACTGAGGGAGCGCCGCACTGTCGGAGGGGCAGTACTGAGGGAGAGCCGCACTGTCGGAGGGGCAGTACTGAGGGAGCGCCGCACTGTGGGAGGGGCAGTACTGAGGGAGTGCCGCACTGTCGGAGGGGCAGTACTGAGGGAGCGCCGCACTGTCGGAGGGGCAGTACTGAGGGAGTGCCGCACTGTTGGAGGGGCAGTACTGAGGGAGCACCGCACTGTCGGAGGTGCAGTACTGAGGGAGCGCCGCACTGTCGGAGGGGCAGTACTGAGGGAGCGCCGCACTGTCGGAGGGGCAGTACTGAGGGAGTGCCGCACTGTTGGAGGGTCAGTACTGAGGGAGCACTGCACTGTCGGAGGGGCAGTACGGAGGGAGCGCCGCACTGTCGGAGGGGCAGTACTGAGGGAGCACCGCACTGTCGGAGGGGCAGTACTGAGGGAGCGCCGCACTGTCGGAGGGGCAGTACTGAGGGAGCGCCGCACTGTCTGAGATGCCGTCTTTCGGACGAGACATTTAACCGAGGTTCCATCTGCCCCCTCGGGTGGATGTAAAAGATCCCACGGGCACTATTTTGAAGAAGAGCGGGGGAGTTAACCCCTGTGTCCAAGCCAATCCCTCAACCAACATCACTAAAACAGACGATCTGGTCATCATCACATTGCTGTTTGTGGGAGCTTGCTGTGCGCAAATTGGCTGTCGCGTTTCCTACATTACAACAGTGACCACACTTCAAAAAGTACTTCATTCGCTGTAAAGCGCTTTGGGACTCCTGAAGTGGTGAAAGGCGGGGGAGAAATGCGAGTCTGTCTTTGTTGCTGGGATCAGCACAGACCATGGACGGACCCGCGGCTGCCAGTCTGTGTAGCTCGACGTTATACCCTCCGAGCCAGGGGTGAGAGCCAGCAGTGAGGTGACCGATATCCTGTTCACCGGAGTGTGTTTATAAAAAGCAGTCCACATCATCCACCGCTTCCTGTTTATGGACCTTTTCCCCATCCCGGGTGGAATGTTCCATTTATTGGGTTCTTTTTCTTCAGTTAAAGACAGGCGGACAAAAATAAATGTTGCTTCTGTGATTTTAATTAAGAAATGAGAGGTTTGAGTGGGAGAGGTCGCCAACAGCGCCCAGAGAGGAGGGAGGCTCGATCGAGGACCGTCTTCATCCAGTTATGGAAACTCCTCTCTCTGGCACCTCACACACCAGCACCTGGGAATATCTCACACTCGCGCGCTCTGTGTCTGCCTCTCGCTCGCTCTGTGTCACTCTCTCACTCTCTCTGTGTCTCTGCCTCTCTCTCTGTGTCTCTGCCTCTCTCTCTCTCTGTCTGCCTCTCTCTCTCTCTCTCTCTCTCTCTCTGTCTGCCTTCCTCTCTCTCTCTCTCTCTGTCTGCCTCTCTCTCTCTCTGCCTCTCTCCAATTCCAATTCCAATTCAAATGCTTTATTGGCATGAAAGTTTACAGAGAACCATATTGCCAAAGCTTACATAGCAAAAAGGTACAGTTTTCCAACATTCTGTAGGTGTCAATCGATTTGACATTTGTTGGGTACATACAATATTACTTTTAAACAATATTAATTTTAAACAGTCTCTCTCTGTCTGCCTCTCTCTCTCTCTCTCTCTCTCTCTCTCTATCTCTGCCTGCCTCTCTCTCTGCCTGCCTGCCTCTCTCTCCGTCTGCCTCTCTCTCTGTCTCTCTCTGTCTGCCTCTCTCTCTCTCTCTCTCTCTGCCTGCCTCTCTCTCTCTCTCTCTCTCTCTCTCTGTCTGCCTCTCTCTCTCTCTCTCTCTCTCTGTCTGCCTCTCTCTCTCTCTCTCTCTCTCTCTGTCTGCCTCTCTCTCTCTCTGCCTGCCTGCCTCTCTCTCTGTCTGCCTCTCTCTCTCTCTCTCTCTCTTTCTGCCTGCCTCTCTCTCTGTCTGCCTCTCTCTGTCTGTCTGTCTGTCTGCCTCTGTCTGTCTGTCTGTCTGCCTCTCTCGCTCGCTGTCTCTCTCACCCTCCCCTTCCTGATCCCTCTCTCTCTCTAGACACAAAAGGCATCAAGGGGTATGGGGAGAGAGTGGGAATATGGTATTGAGATAGAGGATCAGCCATGATTCCATTGAATGGTGGAGCAGACTCGAAGGGCCGAATGGCCCACTCCTGCTCCTATTTTTCTATGTTTCTCTCTCTCACCAGCGTCCCCAGTGATATTGCTATTGTAGCAGCTAGTGTCAAGTTATAGGTAGATTCGTGCTGTGGACTCTTTCCCTCTCCAATTAACTTGAGAATGGGTCTGACCAGGGAGAGACCTAATCCTTATGCTCAAGACTGGATTTTAACCTGGGCTCAAACCCACCCAATGCCCCAGAGTGAAGCAGGACTGGCACAGTCAGTCAGTAGGCCTACTCCAGCCTGCTTGGGCCTACTGGGAGATTGTGGTCTGTTTGGCGAGTGAAGGCCTGTAATGTACCATAGCAACCAGCGTTGTTGTTCTCAAATAAAGTTGTGGAATTAATTACCTGGTGTAAATATTAGCTGTGTGTGAAAGGGGCCAGGAGGGATTCCGTTTCTGTAGTAGTTGGTTGCTGTGGTTACCTGTGGAAGCTAGGCCTACAAGCCTGTGTCACCTTTTCCTCATTTTTCAAAATGCAGTTTCCCTCAAAAGTGTCCACACTTCAAGTGTTAATTCCTCAGTTTACAGGAAGGAAAGGCAGGAAAAAAAGGGAAAAGTGTCCCTTAATTTCCCTCTCCTCACTGCCCCACCCCAAAATATATTTTATCAATCCGCCCCCCTCCAACCCTGTTCTCTCCTGAACTGCCTGACTTTTGCTGGGGTACGGATCCTGCCCGCAGTGCTTTCCGTAAGGGGCCTTTCTTCATGTGTGAGCAGGGTATTCAACCATGGGGGCATCACAGTCAAGCTCACTCCTATCCCCGGTATCCCAGCAGTCTTCACTGCGCAGGAACAAGAACCCTGGCTGATTTAATCCCCTTTTTCCCCCCCCACTACCCCCCCCCCCCTCCAACCCAAGGGGAGCTCAGGCCAATTCTAGCACCTCGACCGCTGCCTTTATTGAGATTCACCGCACAGGCCGGACATTGAGCCTGGCTCAGGAGAAAGAAAGCAAGACTTGCATTTCTCCAGTGCCTTTCACCACCTCAGGACGTCCTAATGCGCTTTACAGCCAATTAAATACTATTTCTGAAGTGTGGTCACTGTTGTAATGTAGGAAACGCGGCAGCCAATTTGCGCACAGCAAGCTCCCACAAACAGCAATGTGATAAATGACCAGATCATCTGTTTTTTAGTGATGTTGGTTGAGGGATAAATCTTGGCCCCAGGACACCGGGGAGAACTCCTCCTGCTCTTTGAAACAGTGGCCGTGGGATCCTTTACGTCCACCCGAGAGAGACGGCGGGGCGCTCCCCCAGTTGGCAGATTCTGGATAGGCGTTTTGGGGGTGGACAGAGGTGGGGGTGTGGGGGGGGGGTGTAGTAGAGAAAGGAGGAAGAGCAGGGGGAGGGGACGGAGAGCAGTTGTGCGCTGCACCCACATCTCTTCCCTCAGCCACCCCTTCTCCCTACAATCGGCAGAGGTCGTAGAGTTTAAAATAATTGACAAAGGCACTAGAGGGGGAAATTAGGAGAATTTCTTCACACAGAGGGTTGTTATGATCTGGAACGCACTACCTGAAAGGGCGGCGGACTCAGATTCTACAGCAACTTTCAAAGGGCAAGTGGACATGTGCTTGAAGAGGAAAAATTCACAGGGCTCTGGGGAAAGAGCAGGGGGGAGTGGGACTAATTGGAGAGTGTTAAGTATGTGTATTGTATTGAACAATTAACACAAAGACTTAAACGTATAACTCAAACAGGTCTTTACTGGTTGGAGGTAGGGACTATACATAGGTCTTTACTTCATGCCCACAGGCGGGAACTGAGGGGAGATCAGTACCCACAGTACTATTTATACCCCTATGGCCAGGAGTGGTACTGCGTATCACTACGCCCAACAAGTAGTGCAGTCCTGTCCATAGGTTCAAAGTAGCACACATATTACATACACAACAGAGAGCTCTTTCAAAGAGCCGGCACAGGCATGATGGGCCGAATGGCCTCCTCCTGTGCTGTGAGATTCTAAGAATCGCCAGGCTTTTAAACCCTAAGCCTGCTGTTACCCAGCCACCACTTCCTCATTGGCCTCGTCCTGTCTGCCACTCTTGCTGCTGCCCTGTACTCTGGGTTTCCCGACCAGAAGCATTTACACAATCTCTTGTGTTTTCGTCAGGCCTGCTGGGGGAAGGGAAGTGTCTCTGAAGTTTGCTACCGGTCCGTGACTCAGTGAGTATCTCAATCTCTTACCCCTGAGTCAGAAGGTCGTGGGTCCAAGTCCCATTCCAGAGACTTGAGCCGATAATCCAGGCCGACACTCCCAGTGCCTGTACTGAGGGAGCGTTGCACTGTCGGAGGGGCAGTACTGAGGGAGCGCTGCACTGTCGGAGGGGCAGTACTGAGGGAGCGCCGCATTGTCGGAGGGGCAGTACTGAGGGAGCGCCGCATTGTCGGAGGGGCAGTACTGAGGGAGCGCCGCACTGTCGGAGGGGCAGTACTGAGGGAGTGCTGCACTGTCGGAGGGGCAGTACTGAGGGAGCGCCGCATTGTCGGAGGGGCAGTACTGAGGGAGCGCCGCATTGTCGGAGGGGCAGTACTGAGGGAGCGCCGCACTGTCGGAGGGGCAGTACTGAGGGAGCGCCGCACTGTCGGAGGGGCAGTACTGAGGGAGCGTCGCATTGTCGGCGGGGCAGTGCTGAGGGAGCGCCGCACTGTCGGAGGGGCAGTGCTGAGGGAGCGCCGCACTGTCGGAGGGGCAGTGCTGAGGGAGCGCGGCACTGTCGGAGGGGCAGTGCTGAGGGAGCGCCGCACTGTCGGAGGGGCAGTACTGAGGGAGCGCCGCAATGTCGGAGGGGCAGTACTGAGGGAATGCCGCACTGTCGGAGGGGCAGTACTGAGGGAGTGCTGCACTGTCGGAGGGGCAGTACTGAGGGAATGCCGCACTGTCGGAGGGGCCGTCTTTCAGATAAGATGTTAAACCGAGGCCCCCGTCTGCCTCCTCAGGTAAAAGATCCCGCTGCACTATTTGAAGAGGAGCAGGGGATACCCTGTGTCCTGGCCAATATTTATTCCTCAACCACTAGGACAGATTATCTGGTCACTTATCTGTGTGCGCACGAATTGGCTGCCGCATTTCCTACGTTGCAACAGTGACCACACTTCCAGAAGTCCTTCATTGACTGTAAACGCTTTGGGATGTCCTGAGGTCGTGAAAGACGCTGTACAAAGCAAGTCTTTCTTTCAGAATATCCCGATTGGGGACGAATCTGGTTTGGGTAGTATGTAGCCTTTAATTAACTTGAGCTGGCAGAGGTTGAATGCGGAGTGTAGGATGCGGAGTGACACACACAAAGGACGGAGCAGTGAGTGTAGCAGAGCCGGCTTGTAATTTTACCGAAAGGGGAAGAGACTGTGGTCAGCGCCTGACCTGGAGCTCTCCCTCTCTCGCCGACTGACCTGGATGTGGCCTCTCCCATATAAGCAGAGCAGCAGGAACTGAGTCATGTCTTCGACTTAGCTCACCGTATCAAGCTCTCCCCGCCTCCTTGCGGCCTCGGCGCCTCGCTGCGCCGCCTGGTGTAGCATCCCAGCCTCCGTCCCCGGCCTGTGCGGAGTGGGGTGAATTTGCCGGGTCGCAGTGTCCCGCTCGGTGTCGGTTCCTCCGGGCTTAGCAAGGTGAAAGTCAGCCGGGATTCATGCTCCTCTTGATCTCTCTCTCTGTGTGATAGCAAAATACTGCGGATGCTGGAAATCCGAAATAATAACAGAAGACGCTGGAAAAACTTAGCAGGCCAGGCAACATCCGTGGAGAGAAAAATAGAGTCAACGTTTCAGGTTGAAATGTTGACTCTATTTCTCTCTCCACGGATGTTGCCTGGCCTGCTGAGTTTTTCCAGCGTCTATCTCGCTGTGTTGGATGAGAACGTGATTGGGGCCTGCCTGTGATTCAGTGTACAGTGGGCTAACTTTCCTTTATTGGCCGAGGCATAGAATATAAGAGCAGGGAGGTTATGCTTGAAATGTATAAAACACTAGTTAGGTCGCAGCTAGAATACGGCGTGCAGTTCTGGTCACCGCATTACAGGAAGGATGTGATTGCACTGGAGAGGCTGCAGTGGAGATTTACGAGGATGTTGCCTGCCTGTGAGCCGGGGAATTTTAGCTATGAGGAAAGATTGGATAGGCTGGGGTTGTTTTCTTTGGAACAGAGGAGGCTGAGGGGAGATTTAATTGAGGTGTATAAAATGATGAGGGGCCTAGATAGAGTGGACAGGAAGGACCTATTTCCCTTAGCAGAGAGGTCAATAACCAGGGGGCACAGATTTAAAGTAATTGGTCGGAGGTTTAGAGGGGAGTTGAGGAGAATTGTTTTCACCCAGAGGGTGGTGGGGGTCTGGATCTCACTGCCTGAAAGGGCGGTCGAGGCAGAAACACTCATCACATTTAAAAAGTACTTGGATACGCACTTGAAGTGCCGTAACCGACAGGGCTACGGACCGAGAGCTGGAAAGTGGGATTAGGGCTGGGATCGCTCTTTGTCGGCCGGCATGGACACGATGGGCCGAATGGCCTCCTGTGCCGTAAATGTCTTTGATCTACTGACACAGACTCGCTCGCACATCCGGTGAAAGGGTGGTTGTGGGGGGGTTGGTGTTGGGGTGGGGGATGAAGCAAACCCAAGATAAGGGTTGTGGGGGGGGGGATTTAGGTGAGCAGGGAATTTAAATTCAATTAATTAAATAAATCTGGAATTAAAAAGCTGGTGTCAGTAATGGTGACCATGAAACTAGCGGATTGTTGTAAAAAACCCACCTGGTTCTCTAATGTCCTTTTAGGGGAAGGAAATCTGCTGTCCTTACCCGGCCTGGCCGATATCTGACTCCAGACCCACTGCAATGTGGTCGACTCTTAACTGCCCTCTGCGGTTCAAGGCGGCGGCTCACCACCACTTTCTCCAGGGCAATTAGGGATGGGCAATAATTGCTGGGCCTTGCCAGCGACGCCCACATCACGTGAACGAATTTAAAAAAACAGGACACGCAGGTTGGCGGGGAGAGGCGGGGCTGTTGGTAGAATTCTGGAGGCAGGGAGCTGGTTCTCCCCTCCCTCACGGCCTGCTCCCCTCCTCCCTCCCCTCCCCCCGCATGTAGATTTACAACAACAACAACTTGCATTTATATATCGCCTTTTAACCTAGTAAAACGTCCCAGGGCGCTTCACAGGAGCGATTATCAGACAAAATTTGACACCGAGCCACATAAGGAGATAATTAGGGCAGGTGACCAAAAGTTCGGTCAGAGAGGGAGGTTTTAAGGAGCGTCTTAAAGGTGGAGAGCGAGAGGCGGAGAGGTTTAGGGAGGGAATTCTAGAGCTCGGGGCCCAGGCAGCTGAAGGCACGGCCGCCAATGGTGGAGCGATGGAAATCGGGGACTTGGAAGAGTGCAGAGATGTCGATGGTTTCTAGGGCTGGAGGATTTACAGCGATAGGGAGGGGGCGAGGGCCATGGGGCGATTTGAACAGGAGGGTGAGAATTTTTTAAACTGGCATTGCTGGACCGGGAGCAAGTTTAGGTCAGCGGGGGGCGGGGTGGGGTGGGGGGGGTGGGGGTGAAAAACTGGACGATGGGAGGAATTTCACCTCGATTATACTGCCATTACTTTGGGTGCACCAGGGTTATGAAAATAAATTTGGAGCCATGGGGACTCTACCCTCTGATCTGTCCCTTTTGTAAGGAGACACAACTAATGGAATAATTAAACGAAGTTTAGTTTCAACACGAGGAAACGCATCTAGATCCCCAGAGGTGCCCGCCAGCCTCCAATGTGACCTGTTTATTAACTACTTGGCAAAGTTAGGTGAACCACAATCCGGTGTGGCAGATGCACTGCGACGGGAGCAAGTACAGCCTTACCAAGGAGAGGTTGCTGCTCAGGGATGAGAATCTTTAAAATCGCGGCGTGGCCGGACCGGGAGCCCGTGTAGGTCAGCGAGCACTAGAGGTGATGGGCGAACGGGACTTGGTGCGAGTTAGGACACGGGGCAGCGAGCACTGGGGGTGATGGGTGAACGGGACACGGGGAGAGTTAGGACACGGGGCAGCGAGCACTGGGGGTGATGGGTGAACGGGACACAAGGAGAGTTAGGACACGGGGCAGCAGAGCTTGGGATAAGCTGAAGTGCAGTTGTACAGGGCCTTGGTGAGACCACACCTTGAGTATTGTGTGCAGTTTTGGTCGCCTTAACTGAGGAAGGATGTTCTTGCCATGGAGGGAGTGCAGCGAAGATTCACCAGACTGATACCTGGGATGGCAGGAATGACGTATGAGGAGAGATTGGGTCGATTAGGCTTATACTCGCTGGAGTTTAGAAGAATGAGAGGGGATCTCATCGAAACCTATAACATTCTAACAGGCCTAGACAGACTAGATGCAGGAAGGATGTTCCCGATGGTCAGGGAGTCCAGAACCAGCGGTCACAGTCTAAAGATAAGGGGTAAGCCATTTAGGACTGAGATGAGGAGGAATTTCTTCACCCAGAGAGTGGTGAACCTGTGGAATTCTCTACCACAGAAGGCGGTGGAGGCCAGTTCATTAAATATATTCAAGAAGGAGTTAAATATATTTCTTAAGGCTAAAGGGATCAAGGGATATGGAGAGAAAGCAGGGACAGGGTACTGAATTTGGATGATCAGCCATGATCGCATTGAATGGCGGAGCGGGCTCGAGGGGCCGAATGGCCTACTCCTGCTCCTATCTTCTATGTTTCTATGTAGTTTACAGAGGGCGGAAGGTGGGCGGCTGGCCAGGAGAGCGTCGGAAACAGGATATTTCTACTGAACTGGGCCGGAAACCCAGAAGAAAAATTAATGTCCGTGTTAATATTCCCTGGAGTTCTGGATAGAATAACAATTCGTAATAATTCCACATGCCCCCAACTGTAGGGGAGGGCGGGCGGGAGAGAATCCCAGAGAGCACGGTGCTGACAGTTTTACAATTACTGAGCTAATGTCAACACAATAACTGAAGGAGACTATAGAGGAAGCAATTAAATAGCGTTTCAGGACAGTTAAGGAAATAACTCCTACAGATGAGTGACTGTGAATATCCACCATGTCTCCTCGGGATCCCCGGAGCGCTGGTGACACTGAGGAACTCTGCTCCAGCCCTGGATCTCCCAAACACGGCTCATTCCTAGCAGACACTGACTCTCACTGGGGTACAGTTCCACAGACACTGACTCTCACTGGAGTATTGATTCCACAGACACTGACTCTCACTGGGGTACAGTTCCACACACATTGACCCTCACTGGGGTACAGTTCCACAGACACTGACTCTCACTGGGGTACAGTTCCAGAGACACTGACTCTCACTGGGGTACAGTTCAGAGACACTGACTCTCACTGGGGTACAGTTCCACAGACACTGACTCTCACTGGGGTACAGTTCCACAGACACTGACTCTCGCTGGGGTACAGTTCCACAGACACTGACTCTCACTGGGGTACAGTTCCACACACATTGACCCTCACTGGGGTACGGGTTCCTCAGACACCTGCACGTGTGTGTGTGGTTGAGGGTATGCGTGCAGGTGGGTGGACATGCTGATTTCCTCTCTCTCTAACCCAGGGGTCACTGGGCAGTGATCAGGAGCAGGAACCCTGGCTGATTTCCCCTCCCTCTAACCCAGGGGTCACTGGGCAGTGATCAGGAGCAGGAACTCTGGCTGATTTCCTCTCTCTCTATCCCAGGGGTCACTGGGCAGTGATCAGGAGCAGGAACCCTGGCTGATTTCCCCTCTCTCTAACCCAGGGGTCACTGGGCAGTGATCAGGAGCAGGAACCCTGGCTGATTTCCCCTCTCTCTATCCCAGGGGTCACTGGGCAGTGATCAGGAGCAGGAACCCTGGCTGATTTCCTCTCTCTCTAACCCAGGGGTCACTGGACAGTGATCAGGAGCAGGAACCCTGGCTGATTTCCCCTCTCTCTAACCCAGGGGTCACTGAAACCTCACAGCAGAGCTCAGAGTCCGAGCCGGAGCTCTCCCGGCATTTGGTGCTGTCGATCATCACTGGAGGCTTCCCAGAATTGGCACTTTGTGGAATTCTCACCCTCTGTGCCCCTTTAACAGTAACAGATGCAGCAACAGCTGTAAGTCTATCTTTGAAGTGTGCCAGATCCCTGGCCTGGCAGCAGGCTGATGAGATGGAGTTATGGGATCTGTTCCCAGCGGTCAATACTGTGAGAACAGGAGCTGTCAAATGGACTGAGACAGGTGAGAAACTCCCCTGGCCCAGATCCAACCGGCTACAGAATTAGCAGAGCGTGGGGGGTGGGGTGCTGACTCTCACTGGGGTACGGGTCCCCTCCTCTCCTGAAGGTGCTGACTCTCACTGGGGTACGGGTCCCCTCCTCTCCTGAAGGTGCTGACTCTCACTGGGGTACAGGTCCCCTCCTCTCCTGAAGGTGCTGACTCTCACTGGGGTACGGGTCCCCCTCCTCTCCTGAAGGTGCTGACTCTCACTGGGGTACGGGTCCCCTCCTCTCCTGAAGGTGCTGACTCTCACTGGGGTACGGGTCCCCTCCTCTCCTGAAGGTGCTGACTCTCACTGGGGTACGGATCCCCATCTCTCCTGAAGGTGCTGACTCTCACTGGCGTACGGGTCCTCTCCCCTCAATTAAGTACTTTTTGAAGTGTAGCCACTGTTGTAACTTAGGAAATGCGGCAGACAGTTTGCACGCAAGCAGATAATCTGTTTTCGTGGTTGAGGGATAAATATTGGCCAGGACGCAGGGTATCCCTGCTCCTCTTCAAATAGTGCAGTGGGATCTTTTACGTCTAACTGAGGGGGAAGACAGGGCCTTGATTCAATGTATAATCCGAAAGATGGCCCCTCCGACAGTGCGGTGCTCCCTCAGTACTGCCCCTCCGACAGTGCGGCGCTCCCTCAGTACTGCCCCTCCGACAGTGCGGCGCTCCCTCAGTACTGCCCCTCCGACAGTGCGGCGCTCCCTCAGTACTGCCCCTCCGACAGCGCGGCGCTCCCTCAGTACTGCCCCTCCGACAGCGCGGCGCTCCCTCAGTACTGCCCCTCCGACAGAGCGGCGCTCCCTCAGCACTGCCCCTCCGACAGTGCGGCGCTCCCTCAGCACTGCCCCTCCGACAGTGCGGCGCTCCCTCAGCACTGCCCCTCCGACAGTGCGGCGCTCCCTCAGCACTGCCCCTCCGACAGTGCGGCGCTCCCTCAGTACTGCCCCTCCGACAGTGCGGCGCTCCCTCAGTACTGCCCCTCCGACAGTGCGGCGCTCCCTCAGTACTGCCCCTCCGACAGTGCGGCGCTCCCTCAGTACTGCCCCTCCGACAGTGCGGCGCTCCCTCAGTACTGCCCCTCCGACAGTGCGGCGCTCCCTCAGTACTGCCCCTCCGACAGTGCGGCGCTCCCTCAGTACTGCCCCTCCGACAGTGCGGCGCTCCCTCAGTACTGCCCCTCCGACAGTGCGGCGCTCCCTCAGCACTGCCCCTCCGACAGTGCGGCGCTCCCTCAGCACTGCCCCTCCGACAGTGCGGCGCTCCCTCAGCACTGCCCCTCCGACAGTGCGGCGCTCCCTCAGCACTGCCCCTCCGACAGTGCGGCGCTCCCTCAGCACTGCCCCTCCGACAGTGCGGCGCTCCCTCAGCACTGCCCCTCCGACAGTGCGGCGCTCCCTCAGCACTGCCCCTCCGACAGTGCGGCGCTCCCTCAGCACTGCCCCTCCGACAGTGCGGCGCTCCCTCAGCACTGCCCCTCCGACAGTGCGGCGCTCCCTCAGCACTGCCCCTCCGACAGTGCGGCGCTCCCTCAGCACTGCCCCTCCGACAGTGCGGCGCTCCCTCAGCACTGCCCCTCCGACAGTGCGGCGCTCCCTCAGCACTGCCCCTCCGACAGTGCGGCGCTCCCTCAGCACTGCCCCTCCGACAGTGCGGCGCTCCCTCAGCACTGCCCCTCCGACAGTGCGGCGCTCCCTCAGCACTGCCCCTCCGACAGTGCGGCGCTCCCTCAGCACTGCCCCTCCGACAGTGCGGCGCTCCCTCAGCACTGCCCCTCCGACAGTGCGGCGCTCCCTCAGCACTGCCCCTCCGACAGTGCGGCGCTCCCTCAGCACTGCCCCTCCGACAGTGCGGCGCTCCCTCAGCACTGCCCCTCCGACAGTGCGGCGCTCCCTCAGCACTGCCCCTCCGACAGTGCGGCGCTCCCTCAGCACTGCCCCTCCGACAGTGCGGCGCTCCCTCAGCACTGCCCCTCCGACAGTGCGGCGCTCCCTCAGCACTGCCCCTCCGACAGTGCGGCGCTCCCTCAGCACTGCCCCTCCGACAGTGCGGCGCTCCCTCAGCACTGCCCCTCCGACAGTGCGGCGCTCCCTCAGCACTGCCCCTCCGACAGTGCGGCGCTCCCTCAGCACTGCCCCTCCGACAGTGCGGCGCTCCCTCAGCACTGCCCCTCCGACAGTGCGGCGCTCCCTCAGCACTGCCCCTCCGACAGTGCGGCGCTCCCTCAGCACTGCCCCTCCGACAGTGCGGCGCTCCCTCAGCACTGCCCCTCCGACAGTGCGGCGCTCCCTCAGCACTGCCCCTCCGACAGTGCGGCGCTCCCTCAGCACTGCCCCTCCGACAGTGCGGCGCTCCCTCAGCACTGCCCCTCCGACAGTGCGGCGCTCCCTCAGCACTGCCCCTCCGACAGTGCGGCGCTCCCTCAGCACTGCCCCTCCGACAGTGCGGCGCTCCCTCAGCACTGCCCCTCCGACAGTGCGGCGCTCCCTCAGCACTGCCCCTCCGACAGTGCGGCGCTCCCTCAGCACTGCCCCTCCGACAGTGCGGCGCTCCCTCAGCACTGCCCCTCCGACAGTGCGGCGCTCCCTCAGCACTGCCCCTCCGACAGTGCGGCGCTCCCTCAGCACTGCCCCTCCGACAGTGCGGCGCTCCCTCAGCACTGCACTGAAGTGTCAGCCTGGATTCTGCGGCCCAAGTCTCTGGACTGGGACTTGAAGCCATGAACCTTCTGACTCCGCAGTGAGAGTGCTCTCACTGAGTCACGGCTGGCTGCCTCGTGAAATATGCCAGTGTTTTAAAAACACATTTTTAACGTTTCACATCTTGAACCCAATTTTGTGAAATGGATTGATGCAACAATGATCTCGAGCGAAGGAGAATCCTTCGTTAATTAACGGGGGATGAAGGGATGTTGGTTATAGAGCAATGAAAACCGAAAATGCTGGCAACACTCAGCAGGTCAGGCAGCGTGTGTGGAGAGAGAAACAATGAGTTAATGTTTCAGGTTGATGCCCTTTGTTAAGTGGGTTTGAGCAGCAGACGGTTGCCGTGGGGTGACGGTGGGAGATGCTGAGATTCTGGCTGGGCGCGGCAGTTGGTAACTGGTGTTGTTGATTCACTCGGAGACTGACAGAGCTGGGTGTGCGGCGAGTGAAGTCCCCAGCTTCCCCAGTGCTCGCAGGGCTCAACAAACCAGAGCAGAAGTTCTCTGCAATACTGCAGTCTGTTATTGGGTGCGTTTGCTTGGTTGCTAGGAGCTGTCATTGACTCAGCGACTTTCTTTTCCCTGGATTTTATTCTTCACTTCATCGTTTTAATCAGCACCCTGGTCCCCACGGGAATCGCAGACACAGAGCCCCGTCCCATCACCGTGTGGGGGAATCACAGAGACACCCGCATCCCATCACCGTGCGGGGGAATCACAGACACAGACCCCCGTCCCGTCACCGTGTGGGGGAATCACAGACACAGACCCCCGTCCCGTCACCGTGTGGGGGAATCACAGAGACAGACCCGCATCCCATCACCGTGTGGGGGAATCACAGACACAGACCCCCGTCCCGTCACCGTGTGGGGGAATCACAGAGACAGACCCGCATCCCATCACCATGTGGGGGAATCACAGACACAGACCCGCATCCCATCACCGTGTGGGGGAATCACAGACACAGACCCGCATCCCATCACCATGTGGGGGAATCACAGACACAGACCCGCATCCCATCACCGTGTGGGGGAATCACAGACACAGACCCGCATCCCATCACCATGTGGGGGAATCACAGACACAGACCCGCATCCCATCACCGTGTGGGGGAATCGCAGACACAGAGCCCCGTCCCATCACCGTGTGGGGGAATCACAGACACACCCGCATCCCATCACCGTGTGGGGGAATCACAGCTACAGACCCCCGTCTCATCACCGTGCGGGGGAATCACAGACACAGACCCCCGTCCCGTCACCGTGTGGGGGAATCACAGACACAGACCCCCGTCTCATCACCGTGCGGGTGAATCGCAGACACAGACGCCCGTCCCATCACCGTGTGGGGGAATCACAGACACAGACCCCCGTCTCATCACCGTGCGGGGGAATCGCAGACACAGACGCCCGTCCCATCACCGTGCGGGGGAATCACAGACACAGACCCCCGTCTCATCACCGTGCGGGGGAATCGCAGACACAGACCCCCGTCCCATCACCGTGTGGGGGAATCACAGACACAGACCCGCGTCCCATCACCGTGTGGGGGAATCACAGACACAGACCCGCGTCCCGTCACCGTGTGGGGGAATCGCAGACACAGACCCCCGTCCCATCACCGTGTGGGGGAATCGCAGACACAGACCCCCGTCCCATCACCGTGCGGGGGAATCGCAGACACAGACCCCCGTCCCATCACCGTGTGGGGGAATCACAGAGACAGACCCCCGTCCCATCACCGTGTGGGGGAATCGCAGACACAGACCCCCGTCCCATCACCGTGTGGGGGAATCACAGAGACAGACCCGCGTCCCATCACCGTGCTGGGGAATCACAGACACAGACCCCCGTCCCGTCACCGTGCGGGGGAATCGCAGACACAGACCCCCGTCCCATCACCGTGTGGGGGAATCGCAGACACAGACCCCCGTCCCATCACCGTGTGGGGGAATCGCAGACACAGACCCCCGTCCCATCACCGTGCGGGGGAATCACAGACACAGACCCCCGTCCCATCACCGTGCGGGGGAATCGCAGACACAGACCCCGTCCCATCACCATGCGGGGGAATTGCAGACACAGACCCCCGTCCCATCACCGTGCTGGAGAATCACAGACACAGACCCCGTCCCATCACCGTGCGGGAGAATCACAGACACAGGCCCATGTCCCATCACCGTGCGGGAGAATCACAGACACAGACCCCCGTCCCGTCACCATGCGGGAGAATCACAGACACAGACCCCCGTCCCATCACCATGCGGGAGAATCACAGACACAGACCTCTGTCCCATCACCGTGCGGGGGAATCACAGACACAGACCTCTGTCCCATCACTGTGCGGGGGAATCACAGACACAGACCCCCGTCCCATCACCGTGCGGGGGAATCACAGACACAGACCCATGTCCCATCACCGTGCGGGAGAATCACAGACACAGACCTCTGTCCCATCACCGTGAGGGGGAATCACAGACACAGACCCCCGTCCC
>NW_028225182.1:56758153-56808153 GCF_052327205.1 Somniosus microcephalus | reverse complement strand
CCCAGGTGCTTTTTTAACCGCTTTCTCAACTTGTGCCACCACCTTCAGAGATTTGTGTATGTTTTCGATCTAATTGCTCACCCCATTCTCCACCCCTGTTTACCATTCCCCACACCCCCTTGTTTTTCATATTAATCTTCCACTTCCTGTTCCTCACATCTTCCCCCAATCTGTGCGTCTCCAAGCGGCAACTTCCTGCTCCTGATCACTGCCCAGTGACCCCTGGGTTAGAGAGAGGGGAAATCAGCCAGGGTTCCTGCTCCTGATCACTGCCCAGTGACCCCGGGGTTAGAGAGAGGGGGAAATCAGCCAGGGTTCCTGCTCCTGATCATTGTCCAGTGACCCCAGGGTTAGAGAGAGGGGGAAATCAGCCAGGGTTCCTGCTCCTGATCACTGCCCAGTGACCCCTGGGTTAGAGAGAGGGGAAATCAGCCAGGGTTCCTGCTCCTGATCACTGTCCAGTGACCCTGGGTTAGAGAGAGGGGAAATCAGCCAGGGTTCCTGCTCCTGATCACTGCCCAGTGACCCCTGGGTTAGAGAGAGGGGAAATCAGCCAGGGTTCCTGCTCCTGATCACTGTCCAGTGACCTCTGGGTTAGAGAGAGAGGGGAAATCAGTCAGGGTTCCTGCTCCTGATCACTGTCCAGTGACCCCAGGGTTAGAGAGAGGGGAAATCAGCCAGGGTTCCTGCTCCTGATCACTGTCCAGTGACCTCTGGGTTAGAGAGAGGGGAAATCAGTCAGGGTTCCTGCTCCTGATCACTGTCCAGTGACCCCAGGGTTAGAGAGAGGGGAAATCAGCCAGGGTTCCTGTAAAGTCTGTGGGTTGTACAGTTAATAACGACACAGACTTCAGGAGTAACAAACAAACAGGTCTTTACTATTCAGAGGTCAGGGCGAATCTGCCCCAGTTATCCTGCCACAACACTTATATACTGGTGTGGTCACTGTCGGTATTACAGTATACAGAAGCCAAACAAATAGTGCCACACCTAAAGTAGTTCTCTTAAAGGTGAACGGTTACATTCAATAGTTCCCTTAAAGGTAGACGGGTACATACACTACAATCCTCCCTTTTTAGCTTATTACTTAGAGTCCCCGTTAAACATACATATCTTCAACTTCCTATAAAACAATTTACAGATATAATCTCGGTGGGAACAGTTCATAGATTCAGTCTCTGATCTTGACTCGTTCCGAACAGCATCTCTTTGGCGTAGCCGGTTCACATGGCTGGCGTGACTCCTCCATAGCCTTTTTCTTGACGTAACAGCTTGAACTTTCGTCCTGTTGAACCAGCAGTGCGGACTTTTACAACCAACTGGCTGTCTTGATAATTTCCGGTTTTTCAACTAATTTAGCTCCTTTCGTAGTGTCCCGCCTGAGATGGTGGAAGTGATAATATTTTAGACGGTTATTATCTTCTGCTTCTTCTTTTTCTTTTCTGCCTTTTTGAAACTCTCGGAGCTCCTTTCTCGGCTGCCAGCTGTAGCGCCACCAACTCTCTATGTTCCTTAGACCTTAAGTGCTTCATCCGGATTTCAGCACTTTGGGAGTTTTCATCACAAACTGAGCAGACCAGATCCTCGTAATATTCAGTGTCACTCAACAGGTCATGGTAATATTCGGGGTCGTCCTGAGTTAGGCCAGTGAGAGGCCCTTCTACTTCCTTCTTATCCATCTGGACGTTAGCCGACGGTGGTTCCTTCCCTAACCATCTTTCTTGAAAAGACTTCTTCAAACATTCATATTCATCCCGCTCTTCCTGGGTTGTCTGCCATTCCTTCACTACTGACCTCATTTGTGAGTTCAATACCTTCCCTTCCACCGGGGATTGCGGTATCAGGCTATTTAATCCTTCTACTGAAGCAGCTGTTTCAACATTCTTCTGTTCACATTGACGTGATTCAACGAACTCTTCATAGAGTAAACTGTAATACAAAATCTGTGTTGCCACCTCAGTTATTTCCGTAACTTTTGGAAGCTCCGAATTCCTTCCCTTTGAAGATTGAAGCTCGTGTTCCCATTGTGGAGTCTTGTCTCTCAGCATGTGAAGGAGTTGGCTGACCGTTAACTCTTCCACGGGGACTCTGTGGATCAGAGTCTTCTCCATTTCATCCACCTTTCCCTCCAATGCTTTCACCTTCCTTTCCTCTTGTACTTTGGTTTCAAGCGCTCGAAGAAGTTGCTCCTTGATGCTCCCTAGCTCATGTTCAGGGCCCATTCTTACAGTCTCTGTGTTTCTTACAGTTTCCTTTCCTTCCACTGAAAGGATTCCCAGTTGAATTTGTTCTTCAAGTCGTTGAACCTCGGTCATTGCCGCCTCATATTTGACTTGGGTTTCCTTCAATATTTTTATGAGTTCTTGGACATCTTGTCTTTCATGTTCTGCCATGTCTTTCACCTCTAAATTCTCATCTATGGATGGAACTTCTACCGATGAGTCTGTCTTGGCCTTGAGCTCATCAAGAATTTCCTGCAGCCTTTGGACTTCTTGCTCATGTTCAACCTTTAGTTGTTCATATGCTGCTACTGAAACTAGCTTTTCGGAGGTTGCCGAGTTAATCCCCTCCAGAATTGTAGCCTGGGCCTGTTCATACTGTTCTTTCAACTTCTCACACTCTGCTTGTAAGGAGTCGTAGAGAAGAACTGGAATAAAATCCTGGCTTCCTGAAGATTCCTCTTCATTTGCTTCTTTCGCAATTTTCTGTTGGAGTTCAGCCAAGGCTGCTATGCTATCTGCCCCTCGAAGTCTCACTGCCATCAAATCTTCTTTATTCTTGCAGTCTATCTCAGCCATTTTCCGTTTACTTTCATTTAACTGAGTGAGTAGTCCCTTATTCTGGGCTGAGAGATATTGCACCTTCTCCTGTAGACCATTGCACTCCTTCTCTGCTCGACATAGCTGGTTACTGCTGATTTGGTTCTGTGTTTCAAGTTCCAACATCCTTTGCTTAGCTTCTTTCAGTTTCGCCCCTATAAGCTCCTCTTGCAACATGGCCACATTATTCACATCAGGTAAAGAAGCGTTTCTCTTTTCCATGTCCAAGATTTTTTTCTGCATCTCTAAGTGCACACTGCGATTCAGCTTCTCTTAACCTTGCCTGCACTAGCTCCGTCTCCAATTGCAGAACAAAATCCTCAGTGTAGCGTGGTTTGCCTTTATGCTGTATCTCTAGATCATGCAAATATTCTAACTCCTGAACATCATAAGGGAGATGTGATCGGTAATTGGTCACGATGGCTCTATGGTCGCTCTCTGCTTGAGCCAGCAGGTTCTGTTGTCTTTCCAGACTCTCCCATTCGGTGTCATAGAACTTTTTCATTGTTTTCATCTCTTGTACGAGACGGTAACTTAATTGTTCTAATTGTTGTCGTACTTTGAAATAACGTTGAGTTCGAGCCCGGTGTTCCTCCGTAATGCATATGTCTGTAACTTGAACAGACTCAGAATTCTCTGTCTTTATGCACGCCATCGTTTTTCCAACCTTAGTCAGTGAGTTCATGTTAACCTTGTTTTTCATACGTGGGCTGGACTTATCGTCTTCCGGCTCAGAGTCTGAGCTGCTTGTCTGCACCGAGTCCTCACTCGTCATTGCTTGTAGGTAGTGCCATTCCATGTCTATTTTCTTGATCCACTCCCGTCCTAGAAGTGGTGGTCCTCCCTCAGGTAGTACGTACAAGTTCATTCTTGGGTGTACTTTACCCCTATCTCTCACCTTGACTCTTATTTTTCCCATGGGGTATACTTTATGCCCCGTGTATGTCTGCAATACGAACTTGGTATCTCTTAAGGGTATGTGTGGGAATAGCCGGTGGTAGTCCCTTCGATTTATGACTGATACAGCTGATCCAGTGTCCAACTCCATTTTCACTTGGACTCCAGCTATTTTTAGCATGACCCAGATAGTTTGTAGGTCAGCTTCCTTACTCACATGGTGGATACTCAGACTACCCAGCTCCTGGCCGTTTGGATCTGAGTCTGGATTCTGTTCGTCTGAACTCTTCTCAGCCCCCTTGTATACCTTGTTGTACTTTTCTTGTGATGGCTTCCTTTGGTTGTTGGTCTTCTTTCCTGACCGGCATACCTTAGCGATGTGACCCAGTTTGCCACATTTCCTGCATTCTTGGTTCTTAAACCAGCATTGATTCTGGCCGTGTGTTGTCTTCCCACAACGATAGCATTTTGTTGTACTCGAGGTAATTTGGTCCACCCCGAGTGCCGCCGCCTTTAGTTGCATTTCCGCCGTTCCTTTCGCTGCGGCTTCGTGTGATGCGGCTATAAGGACAGCCCTGTCAAGTGTAAGGTCGTTCTCTTCGAGTAGGCGCTTTTGCGTCCCTTCCTTGGACAATCCGCCTACGAACTTGTCTCGCAGTGCCTCTGTCAGATTCCCTCCGAACTGGCAGTATTTCGCTAGCCTACGCAGTTCGACCAAGTATTCTGCGTTGCTTTCGTCTTTCCGTTGCGTTCTTGCATAGAATTTGAATCGTTCAGCCAACATCAACGGTGTGGGGTTCAAGTGGTCCTTCAGAACAACCACAATCTCTTCGAAAGACTGATCCGCCGGTTTAGCTGGTGCTAGTAAATCCTTCAAGAGCCCGTATGTCTTTGCGCCCATCGAGTTTAACAATGTTATCGCCTTGTCGTCTTCCTCTATTTTGTTGGCTTCACAATAGATCTCGATGCGTTCCACGTACGTGGCCCAGTCTTCTATCTCAGAATTAAAATCGTTAATATTCCCTCGCTTAGGCATCTTCCTTTCCTTGGAGCAGCACAGTATTTCTTTAAGTATTATTTATTATCTGTTTATTTCTAAAATGGCGGTTTTCCCGCGAAAATGGCGGTTTCCCGCTCTTCCCTTCTCTCTCTCTCTGCCCACTTCAATGGCAGTTAAGATGGCGGTTTCCCGCTCTTCCTTTCTCTCCCCGCCCACTTCAATGGCGGTTTCCCGCCTCTGTCGTCTTCTCCGCCTAATGGCGGCTTTTTGCGTTTCTTCCTGGTGGAAGGGGTACGCTTTCCCCACAGCGGACAGGTTCAGCCGCTGGGCTGGCTCTCGCACAGCTCCCCTTACTCGGCTCTGTCTCTCTCTCTCCCGCCCGCACGGCTCTACCGGCGCTGGGTACACCCCGTTAACGGAGGACAGTTCAGCTGCTGGACTGGCTCTCGTGCAGTCTCTCTCTCCGTACCCGGCTCTGTCGCTCTCTCCCCCGCACATTCGGTTCTACCGGCTCTGGGTACCCCGTTGGTGGAGAACAGTTCAGCCGCTGGGCTGGCTCTCGCGCAGCCTCCTCTGCTCGGCTCTGCCTCTCCCACACGCTCGGTTTCAGCGCTCCGCGGCTTCGTCGCCGCCCGGATCTTTCCCGCCGATCGCGGTCCGGCTGTCACCCGACGCCGTTGGACCCGCCTTCCTGACCAGCTCTGCTCCCCCTCGACCGAGGTCGAGTGCTCTGCCCTTATCCTCCGGATACTTCTACACCTTCCCCTACTCACAGTCTCCGCGGCCGCCTTGTTTCCTGCTGATCGGCTCACTCCGCACCGTGGTAGAAGGATAGTCAGTGCCTGTTGCAGACGGAAGCTTTTGTTGCTAAAGTCTTCCTCCGTCCTCCTGCTGCAGCCTCGTGTTTTCTTCCAGCAGAACGACGAGGGCGGTTGCCTCTCTTCGACGCTCTTCTTGCTTTGGTAGTCTTGCCGCAGGGTACTGTAGTGTATGTACCCGTCTATCTTTAAGGGAACTATTGAATGTAACCGTTCACCTTTAAGGGAACTACTTTAGGTGTGGCACTATTTGTTTGGCTTCTGTATACTGTAATACCGATAGTGACCACACCAGTATATAAGTGTTGTGCCAGGATTGCTGGGGCAGATTCGCCCGGACCTTCGAATAGTAAAGACCTGTTTGTTTGTTACTTCTGAAGTCTGTGTATTTATTAACTGCACAACCCACAGACTTTACAGTGGCGACGAGTCCGATCGTACCCTGCGGCAAGACTACCAAAGCAAGAAGAGCGTCGAAGAGAGGCAACCGCCCTCGTCGTGCTGCTGGAAGAAAACACGAGGCTGCAGCAGGAGAAAGGTGGAAGACTTTAGCAACAAAAGCTGTATCAGCAACAGGCACTGACTACCCTTCTGCCACGGTGCGGAGTGAGCCGATCAGCAGGAAACAAGGTGGCCGCGGAGACTGTGAGTAGGGGAAGGTGTAGAGAATATCCGGAGGATAAGGGCAGAGCAATTGACCTCGGTCGAGGGGGAACTGTGCCGGCCAAAAGTCGGGTCCAACGGCGTCGGGTGACAGCCGGACCGCGATCGGCGGGAAAAATCCGGGCAGCCACGAAGCGCTGAGCCTGCGAGTAGGCGCGGGAAGAGAAACCCAGCCGCAGCCGGGGAGGGAAACACCGGTCTGCGAGAGGGCTGGGGAGGCGAACGGGAACCGTGCGGGTGGGAGAGAGAGACAGAGCCGGGTGCGGAGAGAGAGACTGCGAGGAGCCAGTCCAGCGGCTGAGCTGTTCTCCACCAACGGGGTACTCAGAGCCGGCAAAACCGAACGTGCGGGAGTGGGTGAGAGACACAGCCGAAAACGGGGTGAGAGACTGCGCGAGAGCCAGTCCAGCGGCTGAACTGTTCTCCACCAACGGGGTACCCAGGGCCGGTAGCACCGAACGTGCGGGTGAGAGAGCGACAGAGCCGGGTACGGAGAGAGAGACTGCGCGAGAGCCAGTCCAGCGGCTGAACTGTCCTCCGTTAACGGGGTGTACCCAGCGCTGGTAGAGCCGTGCGGGCGGGAGGAACAGACATAGCCGAGTAAGGGGAGCTGTGCGGAAGCCAGCCAGCAGCTGAACCTGTCCGCTGAGGGGGAAGCGTACCCCTTCCACCGGGAAGAAACGCGGGAAGCTGCCATTAGGCGGAGAAGACGCCAGAAGCGGGAAACCGCCATTGAAGTGGGCGGGGCGAGAAAGGAAGAGCGGGAAACCGCCATTTTCGCGGGAAAACCGCCATCTTGATTGACATACCGCCATTGAAGTGGGCGGGGAGAGAAGGAAAGAGCGGGAAACCGCCGATTTCGCGGGAAAACCGCCATCTTAGAAACAAACAAATAAATAAGAATACTTAAAGAAATACTGGTGCTGCTCCCAAGGGAAGAAAGATGCCTAAGCGAGGGAATATTAACGACTTTAATTCTGAAATAGAAGACTGGGCCACGTACGTGGAACGCATAGAGATCTATTGCGAAGCCAACAAAATAGAGGAAGACGACAAGGCGATAACATTGCTAAACTCGATGGGGGCAAAAACATACGGGCTCTTGAAGCATCTAATAGCACCAAATAAACCAGCGGATCAGACCTTCGAAGAGATTGTGGCTGTGCTGAAGGACCACTTGAACCCCACACCGCTGATGCTGGCTGAACGATTCAAATTCTACGCAAGAACGCAGAAGAAAGACGAAAGCAATGCGGAATACTTGGTCGAACTGCGTAGGCTAGCGAAATACTGCCAGTTCGGAGGGAATCTGACAGAAGCGCTGCGGGACAAGTTCGTATGCGGATTGTCCAAAGAAGGGACGCAGAAGCGACTACTGGAAGAGAACGACCTCACACTGGACAGGGCTGTCCTTATAGCTGCATCGCACGAAGCCGCAGCGAAAGGAACGGCGGAAATGCAACTAAAGGCGGCGGCACTCGGGGTGGACCAAATTACTTCAAGCACAACAAAATGCTACCGTTGTGGGAAGACAACGCATGACCAGAATCAATGCTGGTTTAAGAACCAAGAGTGTAGGAAGTGTGGCAAACTGGGTCACATCGCGAAGGTATGCCGGTCCGGGAAAAAGACCAATAATCAAAGGAAGCCACCACCAGAAAAGTACAACAAGGTACACAAGGTGGCTGAGAAGAGTTCAGACGAACAGAATTCAGACTCAGACCCAAACAACCAGGAGCTGGGTAGTCTGAGAATCCACAATGTGGGTAAAGCAACGGATCTACAGGCCATCTGGGTCATACTAAAAATAGCTGGAGTCCAAGTAAGAATGGAGCTGGACACTGGATCAGCTCTATCAGTCATCAACCGAAGGGACTACCACCGGCTATTCTCTCACATACCTTTAAGAAATACCAAGTTCGTATTACAGACATACACGGGGCATAACGTATACCCCGTGGGGAAAATAAGAGTCAAGGTGAGAGATAGGGGTAAAGAACACCCAAGAATGAACTTGTACGTATTATCTGAGGGAGGACCACCACTTCTAGGACGGGAGTGGATTAAGAAAATAGACATGGAATGGCATTACCTAAAAGCCATAATGAGGGAGGACTCGGTGCAAGATATTAGCTCAGATTCTGAAATGGATGATGATAAGACCAATTCGAATATGGAAGACAAGGCTAAAAGGGACTTGCCGACGATGGGAAAGAAAACGAAGACATGCAGAAGGACTTATGGTACCAAGAAGAATAAAGCTGCAGAGCAGAACTCCAGGTTGACAGAGAATTCTGAGCCTGTTCAAGCAAAGGATTCATCCATGACGGAAGAACACCGAGCTCGGACGCAAACTTATGTCAAAGTACGACAACAATTAGAACAGTTAAGTGACCGTCTCGTACAGGAGATGAAAAATATGGAAAAGTTCTGGGACACCGAATGGGGGAACCTGGAAAGACTACAGAGACAGCTAGCTCAAGCAGAGAGCGACCATAGAGCCATCGTGGCCAAATACCAATCACATTCCCCTGATGCTGTTCAGGAACTAGAATATTTACAGAATGAACCAAAGGAAGAGGAATCTTCAGGGAGCCAGGATTTTATTCCAGTTCTTCTTTACGACTCCTTACAAGCAGAGTGTGAGAAGTTGAAAGAACAGTATGAACAGGCCCAGGCTGCAATTCAGAAGGGGGTTAACTCGGCAACCTCCGAAAAGCTAGTTTCAGTAGAAGCATATGAACAAGTAAAGGTTGAACATGAGCAAGAAGTCCAAAGGCTGCAGGAAATTCTTGATGAGCTCAGGGCCAAGACAGACTCATCGATAGAAGCTCCATCCATAGATGAGCAATTAGAGGTGAAAATCATGGCAGAGCATGAAAGACAGGATGTCCAAGAACTTATAAAAACATTGAAGGACACCCAAGACAAGTATGAGGCGGCAATGACCGAGGTTCAACAACTTGAAGAACAGATTCAACTGGGAATCCTTTCAGTGGAAGAACAGGACACTGTAAGAATGGTCCCTGAACATGAACTAGAGAGCATCAGGGCGCAACTTTGCCGAGCGCTGAAAGCCAAAGTTCAAGAGGAACGTAAGGTGGAAGTATTGGAGAAAGAGGTGGATGAAATGGAGAAGACTCTGATCCACCGTGTTCCCAGGGAAGAGTTAACGGTCGGCCAACTCCTTCATATGCTGAAGGACAAGACTCGGCAAGGGGAACAATCTGAACACGAGCTTCAATCTTCAGGGGGAACGAGTTCAGAGCTCTCAAGAGTCACGGAGATAGCTGAGGTGGCAACACAAATTTTACAAGGATGCCAAAAGTACATTGAATCACGTCAAGGTGAACAGAAGAATGTGGAAACCGTTATTTCAGTAGAAGGGTTAAATAGCCTGATAACGCAATTACCGATGGAAAGGAAGGTATTGAACTCACAAATGAGGTCCGTCGTGAAGGAATGGCAGATAACCCAGGAAGAGCGGGATGAATATGAATGCATGAAGAAGGCTTTTCAAGAAAGATGTTTAGGGCAGGAACCACCGTCAGCTAACGTCCAGACTGGTGAGGAGGAAGAAGAAGTCTCTCTCGCTGGCCTAACTCAGGACGAACCTGAATATTACCATGACCTGTTGAGTGACACTGAATATTACGAGGATGTGGTCTGCCCAGCTTGTGATGAAAACTCTCAAAGTGCTGAAATCCGGAGGAAGCACTTAAGGTCTAAGGAACATAGAGAGTTGGTGGCGCTACAGCTGGCAGCCGAGAAAGGAGCTCCGAGAGTTTCAAAAAGGCAGAAAAGAAAAAGAAGAAGCAGAAGATAATAACTGTCTAAAATATTAGCACTTCTACCATCTCAGGCGGGACACTACAAAAGGAGCTAAATTAGTTGAAAAACTGGAAAATGTCAAGACAGCCAGTTGGTTGTAAAAGTCCGCACTGCTGGTTCAACAGGACGAAAGTTCAAGCTGTTACGTCAAGAAAAAGGCTATGGAGGAGTCACGCTAGCCAGGTGAACCGGCTACACCAAAGAAATGTTGTTCGGAACGAGTCAAGATCAGAGACTGAATCTATGAACTGTTTCCGCAGAGACTGAACCTGTGAACTTTCCACCGAGATTATATTTGTAAATTGTTTTATATGACATTGACTCCACCGAGATTATATCTGTAATTTGTTTTATAGGAATTTGAAGATATGTATGTTTAACGGAGACTCTGTAAGTAATAAGCTAAAAAGGGAGGATTGTAGTGTATGTACCCGTCTACCTTTAAGGGAACTATTGAATGTAACCGTTCACCTTTAAGGGAACTACTTTAGGTGTGGCACTATTTGTTTGGCTTCTGTATACTGTAATACCGATAGTGACAACACCAGTATATAAGTGTTCTGGCATGATTGCTGGGGCAGATTCGCCCGGACCTTCGAATAGTAAAGACCTGTTTTGTTTGTTACTTCTGAAGTCTGTGTATTTATTAACTGCACAACCCACAGACTTTACAGGTACGATCGGACTCGTCGACACTGTAAAGTCTGTGGGTTGTACAGTTAATAACGACACAGACTTCAGGAGTAACAAACAAACAGGTCTTTACTATTCAGAGGTCAGGGCGAATCTGCCCCAGCAATCCTGCCACAACACTTATATACTGGTGTGGTCACTGTCGGTATTACAGTATACAGAAGCCAAACAAATAGTGCCACCCCTAAAGTAGTTCTCTTAAAGGTGAACGGTTACATTCAATAGTTCCCTTAAAGGTAGACGGGTACATACACTACAAGGGGGAGAGAGATGGAGCAAGAGAGAGGGGAAATCAGCCAAGGTTCCTGCTCCTGATCACTGTCCAGTGACCCCTGGGTTAGAGTGAGGGGAAATCAGCCAGGGTTCCTGCTCCTGATCACTGCCCAGTGACCCCTGGGTTAGAGAGAGGGGAAATCAGCCAGGGTTCCTGTTCCTGATCACTGCCCAGTGACCCCTGGGTTACAGAGAGGGGAAATCAGCCAGGGTTCCTGCTCCTGATCACTGCCCAGTGACCCCTGGGTTAGAGAGAGGGGGAAATCAGCCAGGGTTCCTGCTCCTGATCACTGTCCAGTGACCCCTGGGTTAGAGAGAGAGGGGAAATCAGCCAGGGTTCCTGCTCCTGATCACTGTCCAGTGACCCCTGGGTTAGAGAGAGGGGAAATCAGCCAGGGTTCCTGCTCCTGATCACTGCCCAGTGACCCCTGGGTTAGAGAGAGAGGAAATCAGCCAGGGTTCCTGCTCCTGATCACTGTCCAGTGACCCCTGGGTTAGAACATAAGAACATAAGAAATAGGAGCAGGAGTAGGCCAATCGGCCCCTCGAGCCTGCTCCGCCATTCAATAAGATCATGGCTGATCTGATCCTAACCGCCAATCCACTATCACAGAACCATCTCCTGAATCTAACAGAATTAGACACACAAAATAGGAGCAGGATCCAGCTACACGGCCCCAGGGCCCGCTCCGCTACCCACAGGGCCATGACCGATCTGAACCTAGACTCCTGTCCAAATTCCTGCCCGCTCCCCGTAACCCTTAATTCCCTTTACTTCTAGGAAACTGTCTATTTCTGTTTTAAATTTATGTAATGATGTAGCTTCTACAGCTTTTTGGGGCAGCATATTCCATGGACCTACCACCCTCTGAGTGAAGTAGTTCCTCCTCATCTCAGTTTTGAAAGAGCAGCCCCTTATTCTAAGACTATGCCCCCTAGTTCTAGTTTCACCCATCATCGGGAACATCCTCACCGCATCCACCCGATCCAACCCCTTCACAATCTTATATGTTTCAATAAGATCGCCTCTCATTCTTCTGAACTCCAATGAGTAGAGTCCCAATCTACTCAACCTCTCCTCATATGTCCATCCCCTCATCCCCGGGATTAACCGAGTGAACCTTCTTTGTACTGACTCGAGAGCAAGTATGTCCTTTCTTAAGTATGGACACCAAAACTGTACGCAGTATTCCAGGTGCGGTCTCACCAATACCTTGTACAACTGAAGCAATACCTCCCTATTTTTATATTCTATCCCCCTAGCAATGAAAGCCAACATTCCATTGGCCTTCTTAATCGCTTGCTGCACCTGCATACTAACCTTTTGAGTTTCGTGCACCAGGACCCCCAGATCCCTTTGTACTTCAGTACTTTCCAGTTTCTTGCCATTAAGATAATAACTTGCTCTACGATTTTTCCTGCCAAAGTGCATAACCTCACACTTTCCAGTATTGTATTCCATCTGCCAAATCTCTGCCCACTTACTTAGCCTGTCTATGTCCCCTTGCAGGTTTTTTATGTCCTCCTCACTCACTACTTTCCCTCCCATCTTAGTATCATCTGCAAACTTTGATATGTTACACTCGGTCCCCTCCTCCAAATCGTTAATATAGATTGTAAAGAGTTGGGGACCCAGCACTGACCCCTGCGGAACACCACTTTTTACTGATTGCCAGTCTGAGAATGAACCATTTATCCCAACTCTCTGCCTTCTGTTAGATAGCCAATCCTCTATCCATGCCAGAATATTACCCCCAATCCTGTGATTTTTTATCTTAAGCAATAATCTTTTGTGTGGCACCTTGTCAAATGCCTTTTGGAAGTCTAAATACACTACGTCCACTGGTTCCCCTTTATCCACCCTATATGTTACTTCCTCAAAGAACTCCAGCAAATTTGTCAAACGTGACTTCCCCTTCATAAAACCATGCTGACTTTGTCCTATTAAATTATGATTATCCAAATGTCCTGTTACTGTCTCCTTAATAATGGACTCCAAAATTTTACCAACCACAGATGTTAGGCTAACCGGTCTATAGTTTCCAGCCTTCTGTCCACTGCCCTTTTTAAATAAGGGTGTTACATTAGCAGTTTTCCAGTCTGCCGGGACCTTTGCCGAGTCCAGGGAGTTTTGGAAAATTATTACCAATGCTTCCACAATCCCTAGTGGGGAGAGAGGAAATCAGCCAGGGTTCCTGCTCCTGATTACTGCCCAGTGACCCCTGGGTTAGAGAGAGGGGAAATCAGCCAGGGTTCCTGCTCCTGATCACTGTCCAGTGACCCCTGGGTGTGTGGGCAGTGGGCAGGGCAGGGTTGGGTGGTGGTGGGGTGGGTGAGGGTTTGTACCAGTGTGGTGACAGCCTCTTCCCTCTCTTGCCCTCAGTCGGAGCCAGCTGTGTGTGTTACCCGCGTACCTGTGCTGCCTGCCCTTGAAGGTGCTCGTTGCCAGCAACAACAAGCTCACCTCACTGCCTGACGACATCGGCTGCCTTGGACAGCTCCGAGAACTGGTAGGTTCACTTTACAAAGGATCGCTGCGCAGCCCAGGGTGGGATCCTGACCTGGGGTTATTCCCCCCACCCTGGGCTCAGGGCGGACAACTCAGCCCGCGGTCCTGCCGGTGCGTGTGTGTGTGTGTCCACGTTCGTGTGTGTTTCTGTGTGTCCGTCTGTCTCTGGGGCCCACTCCAGGGCTCCAGGCTGCACTGGTTGGGGATATTTGCACCTCGTGCGGCCTGGGCTGGTTTGACTGGGCTCAGTCATTCTGAAACTCCTGTTCTTTCTCCGTGTTCCTTAAATCAGCAGCTGACACTTGCTGCGGAGCTCACAGGAAGTCAAGTGTCTGCACTTCACCTTCCTCTGCCTGGGTCCACACACGGACCCAGCCCAGGGCAGGGCAGGGCACCGGGGGGGGGGGGGGGGAAGGGCCCAGTCCCACAGGGCACCGGAGGAAGGGCCCAGTCCCACAGGGCACCGGAGGATGGGCCCAGTCCCACAGGGCACCGGAGGAAGGGCCCAGTCCCACAGGGCACCGGAGGAAGGGCCCAGTCCCACAGGGCACCGGAGGAAGGGCCCAGTCCCACAGGGCACCGGGGGAAGGGCCCAGTCCCACAGGGCACCGGGGGAAGGGCCCAGTCCCACCGCGCAGGACACTGGGGAAGGGCCCAGTCCCACCGCGCAGGACACGGGGGAAGGGCCCAGTCCCACAGGGCACCGGGGGAAGGGCCCAGTCCCACAGGGCACCGGGGGAAGGGCCCAGTCCCACAGGGCACCGGGGGAAGGGCCCAGTCCCACAGGGCACCGGGGGAAGGGCCCAGTCCCACAGGGCACCGGGGGAAGGGCCCAGTCCCACAGGGCACCGGGGGAAGGGCCCAGTCCCACAGGGCACCGGGGGAAGGGCCCAGTCCCACAGGGCACCGGGGGAAGGGCCCAGTCCCACAGGGCACCGGGGGAAGGGCCCAGTCCCACAGGGCAGGGCACCGGGGGAAGGGCCCAGTCCCACACGTTCTGGGGGGAACCTTGAGCGTGCTGAGAAGACACCTGGTGGCGACAATGAGTTACTACATCCAGAATAAATCCAGAGGGTGGGGGTCTCTCTCTCTCTCTCTGTCTCACTCTCTCTGTGTCTGTGTCTCTCTCTCTGTCGCGCTCTCTCTGGCGCTCTCTGGTTTGGGGGTCTCTCTCTCTCTCCCTGCTCCTCTCCTCCCCGGGGTTGGGGTCCCGCTGTATTTTGCAGTCACTGTGAGCAGGGTCAGTGGGGCGGGGGTTCTGGTCCTGTAACTCCGATCTCCGGCTAGACTCGGTGAATTTTGGAACTCTCTCTTTACTGCCCAGGATGTGAGCTGTAACGAGATCCGGCGACTCCCTCCGCAGATCGGGAACCTGGAGTTGCTGCGGGACCTCAACGTGCGAAGGAATCAGTTGCTGTCGCTCCCGGAAGGTCAGTACCAGACTCAGCACCTGGCTCCTGCGCTGCTGTCGGTCAATTAGCAAAAACCCCCCGCTCAATAAAAATCTGTTCTCCCAAAAACCTGGTCTCCCTCGCTGACTCTGGGACCTGGTGCGGAGCTGCATCTCTCCAGCACCTTTCACGACCACCGGAGGTCCCAAAAGCTTTACACCCAATGAAGTATGGCATAGTGGTTAGCACTGTTGCCTCACAGCGCCAGAGACCCGGGTTCAAATCTGGCCTCGGGCGACTGTCTGTGTGGAGTTTGCACATTCTCCCCGTGTTTGCGTGGGTTTCCTCCGGGTGCTCCGGTTTCCTCCCACAGTCCAAAGATGTGCGGGTTAGGTTGATTGACTATGATAAATTGATCCTTAGTGTTAGGGGGATTAAATACGTGGGGTTACAGGGATCGGGTGGGATATGTGTCGGTGCAGGCTTGATGGGCCGAAATGGCCTCTATCTGCACTGTGGGGTTTCTGTGATTCTGTGAAGTATTTTTTTTGAAGTGTGGTCACTGTTGTAATGTAGGAAACGCAGCAGCCAATTTGCGCACAGCAAGCTCCCACAAACAGCAATGTGATAATGACTGGATAACCTGTTTTAGTGATGTTGGTGCTGAGGGATCTTTTACATCCACCTGAGAGGGTAGACGGTGCTTCGGTTTAACATCTCATCTGAAAGACAGCATGTGACAGTGCGGCGCTCCTTCAGTACTGCCCCTCCGACAGTGCGGCACTCCCTCAGTACTGCATCTCTGACAATGCAGCGCTCCCTCAGTACTGTCCCTCCGACAGTGCGGCGCTCCCTCAGTACTGCCCCTCCGACAGTGCGGCGCTCCCTCAGTACTGCCCCTCCGACAGTGCGGCGCTCCCTCAGTACTGCCCCTCCGACAGTGCGGCGCTCCCTCAGTACTGCCCCTCCGACAGTGCATCACTCCCTCAGTACTGCCCCTCTGACAGTGCGGCGCTCCCTCAGTACTGCCTCTTCGACAGTGGGGCGCTCCCTCAGTACTGCCCCTCCGACAGTGCGGCGCTCCCTCAGTACTGCCCCTCCGACAGTGCATCACTCCCTCAGTACTGCCCCTCTGACAGTGCAGCGCTCCCTCAGTACTGCCTCTCCGACAGTGCGGCGCTCCCTCAGTACTGCCCCTCCGACAGTGCGGCGCTCCCTCAGTACTGCCCCTCCGACAGTGCGGCGCTCCCTCAGTACTGCCCCTCCGACAGTGCATCACTCCCTCAGTACTGCCCCTCTGACAGTGCGGCGCTCCCTCAGTACTGCCTCTTCGACAGTGCGGCGCTCCCTCAGTACTGCCCCTCCGACAGTGCATCACTCCCTCAGTACTGCCCCTCTGACAGTGCAGCGCTCCCTCAGTACTGCCTCTCCGACAATGCAGCGCTCCCTCAGTACTGCCCCTCCGACAGTGCGGCGCTCCCTCAGTACTGCCTCTTCGACAGTGCGGCGCTCCCTCAGTACTGCCCCTCTGACAGTGCGGCGCTCCCTCAGTACTGCCTCTTCGACAGTGCGGCGCTCCCTCAGTACTGCCCCTCCGACAGTGCATCACTCCCTCAGTACTGCCCCTCTGACAGTGCAGCGCTTCCTCAGTACTGCCCCTCTGACAGTGCGGCGCTCCCTCAGTACTGCCTCTCCGACAATGCAGCGCTCCCTCAGTACTGCCCCTCCGACAGTGCGGCGCTCCCTCAGTACTGCCCCTCCGACAGTGCGGCGCTCCCTCAGTACTGCCTCTTCGACAGTGCGGCGCTCCCTCAGTACTGCCCCTCCGACAGTGCATCACTCCCTCAGTACTGCCCCTCTGACAGTGCAGCGCTTCCTCAGTACTGCCCCTCTGACAGTGCGGCGCTCCCTCAGTACTGCCTCTCCGACAATGCAGCGCTCCCTCAGTACTGCCCCTCCGACAGTGCGGCGCTCCCTCAGTACTGCCCCTCCGACAGTGCGGCGCTCCCTCAGTACTGCCCCTCCGACAGTGCGGCGCTCCCTCAGTACTGGCACTGAGAGCGGCGGCCTAAATTTTGTGCTCAAGTCTCTGGAGTGGGGTTTGAACTCACGACCACCTGACTCGGAGGCGAGTGCTGCCGACTGAGCCAGGGCTGACAGCAGAAGGCTCCACATTCCTGGTCTGTGCTGAGTTAATGGGTCTCGGTCGGGGGGTGTCTACAATTGGGGTTAGTGTCCCTGCGCAGAGCGGGGAGGAGGGAATCAGCGCGAGCTCCTGCTGCCAGTGACGCTGGGTGCACAGCGCAGGTTCAGGGTGAGGCGGGACTGCGCCGGCTACCAGGGTTGAGTAGCTGCCCCGGTACACTCGCTGCGGCTGGTGGGGTGAATTGGCGATGGGTTATACTGGGCTCCGCTCGCGCCTCCCATACTCCGCGGATTGTGACACCGGGAGAGTGCTGGTGCGTGACACTGTGACATAACACACCGACTTTCTCCTCGTTCCTTCCAGAACTCTCCGAGCTTCCTCTCGTCCGCCTCGACTTCTCCTGCAACAAAATCACGCGGATTCCCGTTTGTTACAGACACCTTCGCCACCTGCAAACTATCATACTGGACAACAACCCGTTACAATCCCCTCCCGCACAGGTAAACACTGGGCAGCTTCACTCTGTATCTAACCCGTGCTGTACCTGCCCTGGGAGTGTTTGATGGGACAGTGTAGAGGGAGCTTTACTCTGTATCTAACCCGTGCTGTACCTGCCCTGGGAGTGTTTGATGGGACAGTGCAGAGGGAGCTTTACTCTGTATCTAACCCGTGCTGTACCTGCCCTGGGAGTGTTTGATGGGACAGTGTAGAGGGAGCTTTACTCTGTATCGAACCCGTGCTGTACCTGCCCTGGGAGTGTTTGATGGGACAGTGTAGAGGGAGCTTTACTCTGTATCTAACCCCGTGCTGTACCTGCCCTGGGAGTGTTTGATGGGACAGTGTAGAGGGAGCTTTACTCTGTATCTAACCCGTGCTGTACCTGCCCTGGGAGTGTTTGATGGGACAGTGTAGAGGGAGCTTTACTCTGTATCTAACCCGTGCTGTACCTGCCCTGGGAGTGTTTGATGGGACAGTGTAGAGGCAGCTTTACTCTGTATCTAACCCGTGCTGTACCTGCCCTGGGAGTGTTTGATGGGACAGTGTAGAGGGAGCTTTACTCTGTATCTAACCCGTGCTGTACCTGCCCTGGGAGTGTTTGATGGGACAGTGTAGAGGCAGCTTTACTCTGTATCTAACCCGTGCTGTACCTGCCCTGGGAGTGTTTGATGGGACTGTGTAGAGGGAGCTTTACTCTGTATCTAACCCCGTGCTGTACCTGCCCTGGGAGTGTTTGATGGGACAGTGTAGAGGGAGCTTTACTCTGTATCTAACCCGTGCTGTACCTGCCCTGGGAGTGTTTGATGGGACAGTGTAGAGGGAGCTTTACTCTGTATCTAACCCGTGCTGTACCTGCCCTGGGAGTGTTTGATGGGGACAGTGTAGAGGGAGCTTTACTCTGTATCTAACCTCGTGCTGTACCTGCCCTGGGAGTGTTTGATGGGGACAGTGTAGAGGGAGCTTTACTCTGTATCTAACCCGTGCTGTACCTGTCCTGGGAGTGTTTGATGGGACAGTGTAGAGGGAGCTTTACTCTGTATCTAACCCGGGCTGTACCTGCCCTGGGAGTGTTTGATGGGACAGTGTAGAGGGAGCTTTACTCTGTATCTAACCCATGCTGTACCTGCCCTGGGAGTGTTTGATGGGACAGTGTAGAGGGAGCTTTACTCTGTATCTAACCCGGGCTGTACCTGCCCTGGGAGTGTTTGATGGGACAGTGTAGAGGGAGCTTTACTCTGTATCTAACCCATGCTGTACCTGCCCTGGGAGTGTTTGATGGGACAGTGTAGAGGGAGCTTTACTCTGTATCTAACCCGTGCTGTACCTGCCCTGGGAGTGTTTGATGGGACAGTGTAGAGGGAGCTTTACTCTGTATCTAACCCGTGCTGTACCTGCCCTGGGAGTGTTTGATGGGACAGTGTAGAGGGAGCTTTACTCTGTATCTAACCCGTGCTGTACCTGCCCTGGGAGTGTTTGATGGGGACAGTGTAGAGGGAGCTTTACTCTGTATCTAACCTCGTGCTGTACCTGCCCTGGGAGTGTTTGATGAGACAGTGTAGAGGGAGCTTTACTCTGTATCTAACCCGTGCTGTACCTGTCCTGGGAGTGTTTGATGGGACAGTGCAGAGGGAGCTTTACTCTGTATCTAACCCGTGCTGTACCTGCCCTGGGAGTGTTTGATGGGACAGTGTAGAGGGAGCTTTACTCTGTATCTAACCCGTGCTGTAACTGCCCTGGGAGTGTTTGATGGGACAGTGTAGAGGGAGCTTTACTCTGTATCTAACCCGTGCTGTAACTGCCCTGGGAGTGTTTGATGGGACAGTGTAGAGGGAGCTTTACTCTGTATCTAACCCGTGCTGTACCTGCCCTGGGAGTGTTTGATGGGACAGTGTAGAGGGAGCTTTACTCTGTATCTAACCCATGCTGTACCTGCCCTGGGAGTGTTTGATGAGACAGTGTAGAGGGAGCTTTACTCTGTATCTAACCCCTGCTGTACCTGCCCTGGGAGTGTTTGATGGGACAGTGTAGAGGGAGCTTTACTCTGTATCTAACTCGTGCTGTAACTCCCCTGGGAGTGATTGATGGGACAGTGTAGAGGGAGCTTTACTCTGTATCTAACCCGTGCTGTACCTGCCCTGGGAGTGTTTGATGGGACAGTGTAGAGGGAGCTTTACTCTGTATCTAACCCATGCTGTACCTGCCCTGGGAGTGTTTGATGAGACAGTGTAGAGGGAGCTTTACTCTGTATCTAACCCCTGCTGTACCTGCCCTGGGAGTGTTTGATGGGACAGTGTAGAGGGAGCTTTACTCTGTATCTAACTCGTGCTGTAACTCCCCTGGGAGTGATTGATGGGACAGTGTAGAGGGAGCTTTACTCTGTATCTAACCCGTGCTGTACCTGCCCTGGGAGTGATTGATGGGACAGTGTAGAGGGAGCTTTACTCTGTATCTAACCCGTGCTGTACCTGCCCTGGGAGTGTTTGATGGGACAGTGTAGAGGGAGCTTTACTCTGTATCTAACCCGTGCTGTACCTGCCCTGGGAGTGTTTGATGGGACAGTGTAGAGGGAGCTTTACTCTGTATCTAACCCGTGCTGTACCTGCCCTGGGAGTGTTTGATGGGGACAGTGTAGAGGGAGCTTTACTCTGTATCTAACCCGGGCTGTACCTGCCCTGGGAGTGTTTGATGGGACAGTATAGAGGGAGCTTTACTCTGTATCTAACCCGTGCTGTACCTGCCCTGGGAGTGTTTGATGGGACAGTATAGAGGGAGCTTTACTCTGTATCTAACCCGTGCTGTACCTGCCCTGGGAGTGTTTGATGGGACAGTGTAGAGGGAGCTTTACTCTGTATCTAACCCGTGCTGTACCTGCCCTGGGAGTGTTTGATGGGACAGTGTAGAGGGAGCTTTACTCTATTTTACTTGTTTTACTCTCCCTGTTGTCTCCTTAGATCTGCACTAAAGGGAAGATCCACATATTTAAATACTTGAACATTGAAGCGTGTAAAATAGTGCCGGACCTAACTGATTTGGAGCGAGCAATCCGTCCGCAGGGTTTCAGCTCCTGGTGAGTACGGACCGCACAGGAACTGTTCCTTTTCAGAACATCGATCCGGAGCATCTGATGGACAGAAAGCTCGCTGTTGTCAGGCCATCCCGCCTCCGCCCTGCCACCTCCCTCCCCTCCGCCCTGCCACCTCCCTCCCCTCCGCCCTGCCACCTCCCTCCCCTCCGCCCTGCCACCTCCCTCCCCTCCGCCCTGCCACCTCCCTCCCCTCCGCCCTGCCACCTCCCTCCCCTCCGCCCTGCCACCTCCCTCCCCTCCGCCCTGCCACCTCCCTCCCCTCCGCCCTGCCACCTCCCTCCCCTCCGCCCTGCCACCTCCCTCGCCCTCTCGCCTCCGCCCTCTGTCTTGTGAGGGGAGGAGAGTGGAAGAGAGGACGACAGTTGTTGGAAGCACTGACTGACATTCAGCCCCTCTAGTCTGTTCGGACATTCAATGAGATCAGGGCCGATCTGTATCTTAACTCCATCTACCCGCCTCGGTTCCGTAACCCTTAATACCCTCACCCAACAAAAATCTATCAATCTCAGTTTTGAAATTTCCAATTGACCTCCAGCCTCAGCAGCTTTTTGGGGGAGAGAGTTCCAGATTTCCACCCCCCTTTGTGTGAAGAAGTGCTTCCTGACATCACCCCTGAACGGCCTGGCTCTCATTTTAAGGTTCTGCCCCCTTGTTCTGGACTCCCCCCACCAGAGGAAATAGTTTCTCTCTCTCCACCCGATCAACTCCTTTAATCATCTTCAACACCTCGATTAGATCACCCCTTAATCTTCTAAACTCGAGGGAATACAAGCCCAGTCTGTGCAACCTGGCCTCGGAATTTAACCCTTTTAGCCCCCGGGTATCGTTCTGGTGAATCTGCGCTGCCCCCCCTCCAAGGCCGAGATATCCTTCCTGAGCGGCGGGGCCCAGGACTGAACCCGGTCACTCCAGGTGGGGTCTGACCCAGGCTCTGTACACCTGAAGCCTCCCTTAAGAACATAAGAAATAGGAGCAGGAGTCGGCCATTCAGCCCCTCGAGCCTGGTCCTCCATTCAATGAGATCAGGGCTGATCATCGACCTCAACGCCACTTTCCCGCCCGATCCCCGGAACTTCCGTCCCTTTGTATTCCTGAGGTAAAGGCCAACATTCCATTTGCCCTGTACACTATTTCTGATCTTGCCCTTGTGCTTGCAGTCTCTCTGATGATTTCTGTGCTAGCCGGCAGCACAGCGGACTGGACTCGGGGTTTAACAGTGTGGACAGTGGCAGTAAGCGGTGGTCAGGGAACGAGGTGAGTGTGGCCCGGGGCGGGGGGTGAATCCCAGCCGGCTACTGGCGGGGGGGGGGGGCGGGCGGGCGGGGAGGGTGATCCGACCAACAGACCTGCCTCCTCCCCCCTATCCCAGTGGGCAGATGCCCCACCCGATGCGGTACTGAGGCACACGGGCCATGGAGGGGCCGGTCCCCATCTCCAGATCGTGGAGATAGATGATCCCAGGTGGGGGGTCAGTGAGTGTGGTGGGGGGCAGGTGCGGGGCGATCGCTGCCGGTAGTGGGGGGCCAGACTGGTGTATGGGTGGGGTGGGGTTCACTGACTGTCGTGGATGGGACGGGACGGGATGGGATGGGACGGGACGGGGGTGTCACTGACTTTAGTTCAGTTCCCTGTTGCGATGACTCGTCGATCTCTACAGGGACGGGGAGGGGGGGGGCGGGGGCTCTGTGGAGCTCGCTGGGTTCCGCGCCTGTCTAACACGGATTCCCGTCTGTCTCCAGTCCACAGACGAGTCCACAGACCTGTCTCTTCGGATGGTGGAAATATCCCGGGAGCAGAGACAGCTGAGGGGGAGCCGGCCGTCGGGACACACGGAGAACAACGGGAATGGTGAGGAGATGGAGACATGTCCAACAGCAAAAGCCTCGCGAGTATCTCCCCGTGAGAGTCATTGAATCCCACAGCACAGGAGGAGGCCATTCGGCCCATCGTGCCTGTGCCGGCTCTTTGAATGAGCTCTCCGATTAGTCCCACTCCCCCCCTGCTCTTTCCCCACAGCCCTGTGAATTTTCCCTTCCAGTATTTATCCAATTTCCCTTTTGAAAGTTACTATTGAATCTACTTCCACCGCCCTTTCAGGCAGCATGTTCCAGATCACAACAACTCGCTGCTTAAAAACATTCTCCTCATCTCCCCTCTGGTTCTTTTGCCGATTATCTTCACTCTGTGTCCTCTGGTTACCGACCCTCCTGCCACTGGGAACAGTTTCTCCTTATTTACTCCATTGAAACCCCTCACGATTTTGAACACCTCGATTCAATCTCCCCTGAACCTTCTCTGCTCTAAGGAGAACAATCCCAGCCTCTCCAGTCTCTCCACATTAACTGAAGTCCCTCATCCCTGGGACCATTCTGGTAAATCTCCTCCGCACCCTCTCCAAGGCCTTGACAACCTTCCTAAAGTGCGGGGCCCAGGATTGGACACAAGACTCCAGCTGGGGCCGAACCAGTGGTTTATAAAGGGTTCAGTGTAACTTCCTGGCTGTTGCACTCTCTGCCTGTTTATAAAGCCCAGGATGCCTTATGCTTTTTAACGGCCTTCTCCGCTTGTCCTGCCACCTTCAAAGGTTTGTGTACAGACACCCCCAGGTCTCGCTGTTCCTGCACCCACTTTAGAATTGTACCATTTAGTTTACATTGCCACCTCCTTATTCCTCCTACCAAAATGAATCACTTCACACTTCTCTGTGTTAAACTTCACCTGCCGTGTGTCTGCCCATTTCACCAGTCTGCCTCTGTCCTCCTGAAGTCTGTTACGATCCGCCTCACTGTTTACTACATTTCCGAGATTCATATCATCTACAAACTTTGAAATTATGCCCTGTACACCCAAGTCCAGGTGATTAATATATATCAAAAAGAGCAGTGGTCCTAGTACCAACCCCTGGGGAACACCACTGTATATGATCCTCCAGTCTGAAAAACAACCGTTCACCTCTACTCTCTGTTTTCTGTCCCTTAGCCAATTTATATCCATGCTGCTCCACGGGCTTCAACTTTGCCGGCAAGGCGAATATGTGGCATTTTATCAAACGCCTTTTCAGAGTCCATATACACAACATCCGCCGCACAACCCCCATCCACTCGTTCCGTTACTTCATCGGAGTCTGGGTTCCCGAGAGGGACTGACCCACCTCCCCCTCTGCTCCCCTCACCATTCACCAAGCTGTGTTCCCCGAGAGGGACTGTGGGGGCACAACCCCCCCGCACCATGCAGGGGGGGCAGGAGGCCCTCGCAGGATTTGTCGGTGCCCAGTGCACTCTGGACAGGGTCCGCCATTAACCGCTCTTTGCCTTGTTGCAGTTGACCAGGATCTGGAACAGATCGACTTCATCGACAGCAGCGTGAACGGTGAGGAGGAGGACGATGCGAAGGTGGAAGGGCTGAACCCCTCGCCCCTCGCCCAGTGCCACCGCCTGCTCCACCCACAGGAGGTAATCTCGCAACCGCCAGCTCCCCGGGGACAGGGGCTTATTGATCAGGAAACCTCGAATCACGCCTTTCACCACCTCAGGGCCTCCCAAAGCGCTTCACAGCCAATCAATTGCTTTTTTTGAAGTGTGGTCACTGTTGTAATGTAGAAAACGCGGCAGCCAATTTGCGCACAGCAAGATCCCACAAACAGCAATGTGATGATGACCGGATAATCTGTTTTAGTGATGTTGGTTCAGGGATAAATATTGGCCCGAGGACACCGGGGAGAACTCCCCCCGCTCTTCTTCAAAATGTTGCTGTGGGATCTTTTTACATCCACCCAAGAGGCCAGACGGGGCCTCGGTTTAACATCTCATCTGAAAGACGGCACATCTGACAGTGCGGCGCTCCCTCAGTACTGCCCCTCCGACAGTGCGGCGCTCCCTCGGGACTGCCCCTCCGACAGTGCGGCGCTCCCTCGGGACTGCCCCTCCGACAGTGCGGCGCTCCCTCGGGACTGCCCCTCCGACAGTGCGGCGCTCCCTCGGGACTGCCCCTCCGACAGTGCGGCGCTCCCTCGGGACTGCCCCTCCGACAGTGCGGCGCTCCCTCGGGACTGCCCCTCCGACAGTGCGGCGCTCCCTCGGGACTGCCCCTCCGACAGTGCGGCGCTCCCTCGGTACCGCCCCTCCGACAGTGCGGCGCTCCCTCGGTACCGCCCCTCCGACAGTGCGGCGCTCCCTCGGTACCGCCCCTCCGACAGTGCGGCGCTCCCTCGGTACCGCCCCTCCGACAGTGCGGCGCTCCCTCGGTACCGCCCCTCCGACAGTGCGGCGCTCCCTCGGTACCGCCCCTCCGACAGTGCGGCGCTCCCTCAGTACCGCCCCTCCGACAGTGCGGCGCTCCCTCAGTACTGCACTCGAGTCTCTGGAGTGGGGACTTGAACCCACAACCTTCTGACTCTGAGACGAGAGACACGGGAGACACAGACTTAAAGGAGCAATCTCTCCGGTTTAGCTGTTCCCTCTCTCTCCTTGCACCTTCCCGGTCCCGCCATCACCGGGCAGTCCACTCTGAACCGCCTTCTCCCTCCCCCCCCGCCCTCTCCCTCCCCCTCGCCCCGAACCGCCCCCTCGCTCTGAACCGCCCCCTCGCGCTCTCCCTCCCCTTGCCCGCCTGTAATTACTTTTGCAGCTGCTCTGTGTCTGAATCTGAATTTATTGGAGCTTTTCAATCTGCCGCCAGTTTAAATCCTGTCTCTGTTTCTCTTTCAGGATAATAAGCGGAGCCGGAACAGCGCAGAGAAGAACGGCACGATCGACCGACTTCCACACAATGGGTGAGTCCGGGGGAGGGGGTTAATAGGAACAGGAGGAGGCCGTTCAGCCCCTCGAGCCTGTTACACAGGAACAGGAGGAGGCCATTCAGCCCCTCGAGCCTGTTACACAGGAACAGGAGGAGGCCATTCAGCCCCTCGAGCCTGTTACACAGGAACAGGAGGAGGCCATTCAGCCCCTCGAGCCTGTTACACAGGAACAGGAGGAGGCCATTCAGCCCCTCGAGCCTGTTACACAGTAACAGGACGAGGCCATTCAGCCCCTCGAGTCTATTCCGCCATTCAATGAGATCATGGCTGATCTGCAACCTAACTCCATCTACCCGCCTTTGGCCCATATCCCTTAATACCTTTGGTGAACGAAAATCCATCAATCTCTGATTTAAAATTAACAATTTACCCAGCATCAATTGCCATTTGCGGAAGAGAGTTCCAAACTTCTCCCACCCTTTGTGTGTAGAAGTGTTTCCTAATTTCACTCCTGAAAGTTCTGGCTCTAATTTTTAGACTCTGCCCCCCTAGTCCTAGACTCCCCAACCAGCGGGAATAGTTTCCCTCTCTCTACCCAATCTGTTCCCCTTAATATCCTGAAAACTTCAATCAGATCACCCCTTAACCTTCTAAATTCCAGGGATTACAACCCTAGTTTGTGTAATCTCTCCTCGTGATTTAACCCTTGGAGTCCGGGTATCTGGTAAACCTACGCTGCCCTCCCTCCAAGGCCAATATATCCTTCCTAAGGTGTGGGGCCCAGAACTGCTCCCAGTGCTCCAGGTGTGGTCTAACCAGGGTTTTGTACAGCTGCAGCATAACTTCTACCCCCTTGTACTCCAGTCCCCGAGATATAAAGGCCAGCATTCCATTAGCCTTTTAGATTATTTTCTGCACCTGTTCATAACATTTTAATGATCGACGTACCTGGACCCCCCCAAGTCTCTCTGGACCTCCACTGTTTCTAGCCTTTCACCATTTAGAAAGTACCCTGCTCGATCCTTTTTAGGTCCATTGTGGATGACCTCACATTTGCTGCACACGAGCCTCCTCCCACCCCTCTCCATCTCACCCTATCACCATATCCCTCTATTCCTTTCCCCCTCGTGTGTATCTCCAACTTCCCCTGAAATGCATCTTTGCTATTCTCCTCAACCACTCCCTGTGATAGCAAGTTCCACGTTCGAACTTTGTTAACTTTGCTCCAGATCCCTTAATACCCTTACCCAACAAAAAATCTATCGATCTCAGTATTGAAATTTCCAATTGACCCCCGGCATCAACAGCTTTTTGGGGGGGAGAGTTCCAGATTCCCACCCCCCTTTGTGTGAAGAAGTGTTTCCTGACATCACTCCTGAACGGCCTGGCTCTGATTTTAAGGTTATGTTGAAGCGATAATTACTAGTCCTAGCCCCTTTAGGGCTACCCCGGATCAGGCGTATTCCTCAGACGTTCACGTTCAACTAAAGTTTGAGGTAGCCGAATCCTAAAGACGCTTAATTGGGTCTAAAGTTCCGGGCGATTTCTCCCTAAAGGAAAGGAACAACCCGAGAATGTTACCGTCCTCCAGATAGCGCTTTTAATAAGTTTAGCCAGACTGTAATGTTCTGGATATTATGAGGGTCCGGAAAACTCCCCCGGTACGATTTGGACAGGTTGGGCGATTGGGCAGATGCAGTATAATGTGGATAAATGTGAGGTTATCCACTTCGGTGGCAAAAACAGGAAGGCAGATTATTATCTGAACGGCAATAGATTGGGAGAAGGGGAAGTGCAATGAGACCTGGGTGTCCTTGTGCACCAGTCGCTGAAGGTAAGCATGCAGGTGCAGCAGGCGGTTAAGAAGGCAAATGGTATGTTGGCCTTCGTAGCGAGAGGGTTCGAGTACAGGAGCAAGGATATCTTGCTGCAGTTGTACAGTGCCTTGGTGAGACCACACCTTGAGTATTGTGTGCAGTTTTGGTCGCCTTATCTGAGGAAGGATCTTCTTGCCATGGAGGGAGTGCAGCGAAGATTCACCAGACTGATACCTGGGATGGCAGGAATGACGTATGAAGAGAGATTGAGTCAATTATAGGCTTATATTCGCTAGAGTTTAGAAGAATGAGAGGGGATCTCATTGAAACTTATAAAATTCTAACAGGACTAGACAGACTAGATGCAGGAAGGATGTTTCTGATGGCGGGGGAGTCCAGAACCAGGGGTCACAGTCTAAGGATAAGGGGTAAGCCATTTAGGACAGAGATGAGGAGGAATTTCTTCACCCAGAGAGTGGTGAACCTGTGGAATTCTCTACCACAGAAGGCAGTTGAGGCTAATTCATTAAATATATTCAAGAAGGAGTTAGATATATTTCTTAAGGCTAAAGGGATCAAGGGATATGGGGAGAAAGCAGGGACAGGGTACTGAATTTGGATGATCAGCCATGATCTCATTGAATGGCGGAGCAGGCTCGAGGGGCCGAATGGCCGACTCCTGCTCCTATCTTCTATGAATTCTGCAACTCCTCACCAAAGAGTGTAGAGATTGAGTTCGCGAGTTTGATACAGAAGTCTTATGTGAGACAATTCTAAAAATATATAGATTTATTAAAGAACCAACATGCAATTTACAGTTGGTGAGTCAATTGTAACATTAACAGTTCCAAGAAGAGAAAACTTACAATCCCATTATCAGAGAACCTTACTCTCAAATCTTAACTTCGCTACAGTTTTACAGTTCTTAAAGTTCTATTCAGGATATCCACCAATATCAAATACCTTTGAGCCCCGAGGTACAAAGAGTTGGAGACTTAGAGCCGCCTCTAAAGCCGAGAATCGCTTTGCCCAATTACAGCGAGTCTGTTATCCCATTTGAGAGTTCAATATTTATTCCCTTTTCCAGTGGTATTTCCTTTAAGGTTTTCTGCTGATGTAAGCTAATTATCTCTCGTCATTTTTCTGCTAACACCTGCAATTCTTAGTCACCTCAGCTGGTAGCATTACAGAATCATGTCTCCTCTCTCGGTGTTCTAAGTTTACCATAAAAAACGGTGTGACGGCAGGTGTGTTTTTTACTTGATGTCATTTTTGCGAAGGCAGATGTTTCTTTTATCTGCTTCTTTACGAAGTGTAAATTAGAACACCTTATCCAGGATGAACCATTGTTTCATTCCGAAAGGTCCAGCCTGCCGGAGCCTTTAACCTTCTGTTTCAATAAGGTTATTGATTCAGTGTCAACAACTATCTTATCTCCGAATGCTTTCACAGCTTTTTCATAGTTCGGTTTCTAGATTTCCAAACCCGGTTTGTCATGTTTTAATAAGGCCAGCATTCTTTCAAAGGATAGTATATTTTTCTGAATAGGTTATACGGTTTATTCCTTCAAAATGTTGTCCCCTTGTTCTGGACTCCCCCCTCCTCACCGCGCCCCCCCCCCCCCCCCTCACCCCACCAGAGGAAATAGTTTCTCTTTATCTCCCCTATCCTAGAATCGTACAGCGCAGGAGGAGGCCATTCGGCCCATCGTGCCTGTGCCGGCTCTGAACGAGCTCTCCAATTAGTCCCACTCCCCCCTGCTCTTTCCCCACAGCCCTGTGAATTAGTTATCTTCAAATCCTTTTATTATTTTAAAGGTCTCGCTCGGATTAGCCCTCAGTCTGGTGCACGGCTCATGGTGCGGACAGGCCGGGTGGTAGTGCAGTCGGTGTCTGGGTGGTGGAGACAGGCCGGGCTGTAGGGCAGTCGGTGTCTGGGTGGTGGAGACAGGCCGGGTTGTAGTGCAGTCGGTGTCTGGGTGGTGCGGACAGGCCGGGTTGTAGTGCAGTCGGTGTCTGGGTGGTGGAGACAGGCCGGGTTGTAGGGCAGTCGGTGTCTGGGTGGTGCGGACAGGCCGGGTTGTAGTGCAGTCGGTGTCTGGGTGGTGCGGACAGGCCGGGTTGTAGGGCAGTCGGTGTCTGGGTGGTGCGGACAGGCCGGGTGGTAGGGCAGTCGGTGTCTGGGTGGTGGAGACAGGCCGGGTTGTAGGGCAGTCGGTGTCTGGGTGGTGGAGACAGGCCGGGTTGTAGGGCAGTCGGTGTCTGGGTGGTGGAGACAGGCCGGGTTGTAGGGCAGTCGGTGTCTGGGTGGTGGAGACAGGCCGGGTTGTAGGGCAGTCGGTGTCTGGGTGGTGCGGACAGGCCGGGTTGTAGTGCAGTCGGTGTCTGGGTGGTGCGGACAGGCCGGGTTGTAGGGCAGTCGGTGTCTGGGTGGTGGAGACAGGCAGGGTTGTAGGGCAGTCGGTGTCTGGGTGGTGCGGACAGGCCGGGTTGTAGGGCAGTCGGTGTCTGGGTGGTGCGGACAGGCCGGGTTGTAGTGCAGTCGGTGTCTGGGTGGTGCGGACAGGCCGGGTTGTAGGGCAGTCGGTGTCTGGGTGGTGGAGACAGGCCGGGTTGTAGGGCAGTCAGTGTCTGGGTGGTGGAGACAGGCCGGGTGGTAGTGCAGTCGGTGTCTGGGTGGTGGAGACAGGCCGGGTTGTAGGGCAGTCGGTGTCTGGGTGGTGGAGACAGGCCGGGTGGTGGTGCAGTCGGTGTCTGGGTGGTGGAGACAGGCCGGGTTGCAGGGCAGTCGGTGTCTGGGTGGTGCGGACAGGCCGGGTTGTAGGGCAGTCGGTGTCTGGGTGGTGGAGACAGGCCGGGTTGTAGGGCAGTCGGTGTCTGGGTGGTGGAGACAGGCCGGGTGGTAGGGCAGTCGGTGTCTGGGTGGTGCGGACAGGCCGGGTGGTAGTGCAGTCGGTGTCTGGGTGGTGCGGACAGGCCGGGTTGTAGTGCAGTCGGTGTCTGGGTGGTGCGGACAGGCCGGGTTGTAGTGCAGTCGGTGTCTGGGTGGTGGAGACAGGCCGGGTTGTAGGGCAGTCGGTGTCTGGGTGGTGCGGACAGGCCGGGTGGTAGTGCAGTCGGTGTCTGGGTGGTGGAGACAGGCCGGGTTGTAGGGCAGTTGGTGTCTGGGTGGTGCGGATAGGCCGGGTGGTAGTGCAGTCGGTGTCTGGGTGGTGGAGACAGGCCGGGTTGTAGGGCAGTCGGTGTCTGGGTGGTGGAGACAGGCCGGGTTGTAGGGCAGTTGGTGTCTGGGTGGTGCGGACAGGCCGGGTGGTAGTGCAGTCGGTGTCTGGGTGGTGGAGACAGGCCGGGTTGTAGGGCAGTCGGTGTCTGGGTGGTGCGGACAGGCCGGGTTGTAGGGCAGTCGGTGTCTGGGTGGTGCGGACAGGCCGGGTTGCAGGGCAGTCGGTGTCTGGGTGGTGGAGACAGGCCGGGTGGTAGTGCAGTCGGTGTCTGGGTGGTGGAGACAGGCCGGGTTGTAGGGCAGTCGGTGTCTGGGTGGTGGAGACAGGCCGGGTTGTAGGGCAGTCGGTGTCTGGGTGGTGCGGACAGGCCGGGTTGTAGTGCAGTCTGTGTCTGGGTGGTGGAGACAGGCCGGGTTGTAGGGCAGTCGGTGTCTGGGTGGTGGAGACAGGCCGGGTGGTAGTGCAGTCGGTGTCTGGGTGGTGCGGACAGGCCGGGTGGTAGTGCAGTCGGTGTCTGGGTGGTGCGGACAGGCCGGGTTGTAGGGCAGTCGGTGTCTGGGTGGTGCGGACAGGCCGGGTGGTAGTGCAGTCGGTGTCTGGGTGGTGGAGACAGGCCGGGTTGTAGTGCAGTCGGTGTCTGGGTGGTGGAGACAGGCCGGGTTGTAGGGCAGTCGGTGTCTGGGTGGTGGAGACAGGCCGGGTTGTAGCGCAGTCGGTGTCTGGGTGGTGCGGACAGGCCGGGTTGTAGGGCAGTCGGTGTCTGGGTGGTGCGGACAGGCCGGGTTGTAGGGCAGTCGGTGTCTGGGTGGTGCGGACAGGCCGGGTTGTAGGGCAGTCGGTGTCTGGGTGGTGCAGACAGGCCGGGTTGTAGTGCAGTCGGTGTCTGGGTGGTGGAGACAGGCCGGGTTGTAGGGCAGTCGGTGTCTGGGTGGTGCGGACAGGCCGGGTTGTAGTGCAGTCGGTGTCTGGGTGGTGGAGACAGGCCGGGTTGTAGGGCAGTCGGTGTCTGGGTGGTGCGGACAGGCCGGGTTGTAGGGCAGTCGGTGTCTGGGTGGTGCGGACAGGCCGGGTTGTAGGGCAGTCGGTGTCTGGGTGGTGGAGACAGGCCGGGTGGTAGTGAAGTCGGTGGAGACAGGCCGGGTTGTAGGGCAGTCGGTGTCTGGGTGGTGCGGACAGGCCGGGTTGTAGTGCAGTCGGTGTCTGGGTGGTGGAGACAGGCCGGGTTGTCGGGCAGTCGGTGTCTGGGTGGTGCGGACAGGCCGGGTTGTAGTGCAGTCGGTGTCTGGGTGGTGGAGACAGGCCGGGTTGTAGGGCAGTCGGTGTCTGGGTGGTGCAGACAGGCCGGGTGGTAGTGCAGTCGGTGTCTGGGTGTTGCAGACAGGCCGGGTGGTAGTGCAGTCGGTGTCTGGGTGGTGGAGACAGGCCGGGTTGTAGGGCAGTCGGTGTCTGGGTGGTGCGGACAGGCCGGGTGGTAGTGCAGTCGGTGTCTGGGTGGTGGAGACAGGCCGGGTTGTAGTGCAGTCGGTGTCTGGGTGGTGGAGACAGGCCGGGTTGTAGTGCAGTCGGTGTCTGGGTGGTGGAGACAGGCCGGGTTGTAGTGCAGTCGGTGTCTGGGTGGTGGAGACAGGCCGGGTTGTAGTGCAGTCGGTGTCTGGGTGGTGCGGACAGGCCGGGTTGTAGGGCAGTCGGTGTCTGGGTGGTGGAGACAGGCCGGGTGGTAGTGCAGTCGGTGTCTGGGTGGTGCGGACAGGCCGGGTTGTAGGGCAGTCGGTGTCTGGGTGGTGCGGACAGGCCGGGTTGTAGTGCAGTCGGTGTCTGGGTGGTGCGGACAGGCCGGGTGGTAGTGCAGTCGGTGTCTGGGTGGTGGAGACAGGCCGGGTTGTAGGGCAGTCGGTGTCTGGGTGGTGGAGACAGGCCGGGTTGTAGGGCAGTCGGTGTCTGGGTGGTGCGGACAGGCCGGGTGGTAGTGCAGTCGGTGTCTGGGTGGTGGAGACAGGCCGGGTTGTAGGGCAGTCGGTGTCTGGGTGGTGCGGACAGGCCGGGTTGTCGGGCAGTCGGTGTCTGGGTGGTGCGGACAGGCCGGGTGGTAGTGCAGTCGGTGTCTGGGTGGTGGAGACAGGCCGGGTTGTAGGGCAGTCGGTGTCTGGGTTGTGCGGACAGGCCGGGTTGTAGGGCAGTCGGTGTCTGGGTGGTGCGGACAGGCCGGGTTGTAGTGCAGTCGGTGTCTGGGTGGTGGAGACAGGCCGGGTTGTAGTGCAGTCGGTGTCTGGGTGGTGCGGACAGGCCGGGTTGTAGGGCAGTCGGTGTCTGGGTGGTGGAGACAGGCCGGGTTGTAGTGCAGTCGGTGTCTGGGTGGTGGAGACAGGCCGGGTTGTAGTGCAGTCGGTGTCTGGGTGGTGCGGACAGGCCGGGTTGTAGTGCAGTCGGTGTCTGGGTGGTGCGGACAGGCCGGGTTGTAGGGCAGTCGGTGTCTGGGTGGTGGAGACAGGCCGGGTTGTAGGGCAGTCGGTGTCTGGGTGGTGGAGACAGGCCGGGTTGTAGGGCAGTCGGTGTCTGGGTGGTGGAGACAGGCCGGGTTGTAGGGCAGTCGGTGTCTGGGTGGTGCGGACAGGCCGGGTTGTAGTGCAGTCGGTGTCTGGGTGGTGCGGACAGGCCGGGTTGTAGGGCAGTCGGTGTCTGGGTGGTGGAGACAGGCCGGGTTGTAGGGCAGTCGGTGTCTGGGTGGTGCGGACAGGCCGGGTTGTAGGGCAGTCGGTGTCTGGGTGGTGGAGACAGGCCGGGTTGTAGGGCAGTCGGTGTCTGGGTGGTGGAGACAGGCCGGGTTGTAGGGCAGTCGGTGTCTGGGTGGTGCGGACAGGCCGGGTTGTGGTGCAGTCGGTGTCTGGGTGGTGGAGACAGGCCGGGTTGTAGTGCAGTCGGTGTCTGGGTGGTGGAGACAGGCCGGGTGGTAGTGCAGTCGGTGTCTGGGTGGTGCGGACAGGCCGGGTGGTAGTGCAGTCGGTGTCTGGGTGGTGGAGACAGGCCGGGTTGTTGGGCAGTCGGTGTCTGGGTGGTGTGGACAGGCCGGGTGGTAGTGCAGTCGGTGTCTGGGTGGTGCGGACAGGCCGGGTGGTAGTGCAGTCGGTGTCTGGGTGGTGCGGACAGGCCGGGTGGTAGTGCAGTCGGTGTCTGGGTGGTGGAGACAGGCCGGGTTGTTGGGCAGTCGGTGTCTGGGTGGTGGAGACAGGCCGGGTGGTAGTGCAGTCGGTGTCTGGGTGGTGGAGACAGGCCGGGTTGTTGGGCAGTCGGTGTCTGGGTGGTGGAGACAGGCCGGGTGGTAGTGCAGTCGGTGTCTGGGCTCGGTATCTGGGGTGCGGGGTGGTCCGGGCGTCTCGCGTCTCGAGGGGGGAAGCTGCAACATTTGGGTGGACGTTGAACCTATTTCCCGCGTTTGTCTCCCTGATCATAGAACGAGCGGACAGGTGCCGCCAGGGAAAGATGAGGCGCATCGGGACAGTGAGGAGAGGAGGCGACCAGAGACCCTGCAAATCTGGCAGGAGAGGGAGAGGCAACTACGGAATCAGACCGCCGAGAGACGGGAGAGGTGGGCGCAGCCGCACGCGAGCGCAGTGTCCATTACCTGTCCTCTTGTCCTGTGAACCGTCACTCTCTCCTTCCTTCTAATTCCGCCCCCCCATCCTGCACACTCTCCCTCTCCCACACCCGTCTCCCTGTGTCATTGCCCCGTGTCCCTGGTCTAGCTCATTCCCTCCTCAGATCTCCTCCCCTCCCTCACTGCCTGATTGCCTCGTCCTCTCTTCGGCCTCGCTGCTGCTCTCGGCCGTGTCCCACAATCATCGAATCACACAGCACCGGAGGAGGCCATTCGGCCCATCGTGCCTGCGCCGGCTCTTTGAACGAGTTCTCCAATTAGTCCCACTCCCCCCTGCCCTTTCCCCACAGCCCTGGGGATTTTTCCCCTTCCTCTACCTCCTCCTTCGCTATGTCTGGCAGCATCTTCTTCCTTGATGAAGACAGATGCAAAGTACTCAATTAATACCTCAGCCATACCCTCTGCCTCCATGCGTAGGTCTCCATTTTGGTCCCTCACCGGCCCCACCGCTCCTCTTAATACCCTTTTACGATTTATATGCCTATAGAAGACTTTTGAATGACCTTTTATGTTGGCTGCCAATCTATTCTCATACCCTCTCTTTGCCCCTCTTATTTTCTTTTTCACTTCTCCTCTGACCTTTCTATATATAACCTGATTCTCAGATTTATTCACGACCTGACATCTGTCATACGCGTTCTTTTTCTGCTTCATCGTATTCTCTATCTCTTTTGTCATCCAGGGAGCCCTGACTTTAGTTGCCCTGCCTTTCCCCCTAGTGGGAATGTACCTCAACTGTACCCGAACTATTTCCTCTTTAAAGACAGCCCAATGTTCCATTACAGGTTTGCCTGCCAATCTTTGATTCCAGTTTACCTGGGCCAGATCCGTTCTCATCCCACTGAAATTGGCCTTCCCCCAGTTAAACATTCTTACTCTAGATTGCTCCCTGTCCTTTTCCATAGCTAATCTAAACCTTATGATATTATGATCACTGTTCCCTAAATGTTCCCCTACTGACACTTGCTCTACTTGACCCACCTCATTCCCCAGAACCAGATCCAGCAATGCCTCCTCCCTCGTTGGGCCAGAAACATACTGATCAAGAAAGTTCTCCTGAACACACTTCAGAAATTCTTCCCCCTCTCTGCCCTTAACACTATTACAATCCCAGTCTATATTAGGATAGTTGAAGTCCTCCATTATCACTACTTTATAGTTCTTGCACCTCTCTGTAACTTCTCTGCAAATTTACTCCTCCATATCGTTCCCACTAGTTGGTGGTCTATAGAATACACCCAGTAGTGTAATGGCACCTCTGTTATTTAACTCTAGCCATTTAGATTCTGTCCTTGACCCCTCCAGGACATCCTCCCTCTCCAGCACTAACATTCTCCTTAACCAATACTGCCACACCACCAATCTTTCCTGAGCACCTTATAACCAGGAATATTCAATCTTTCCTGAGCACCTTATAACCAGGAATATTTAATACCCAATCCTGCCCTTTTTTGAGCCAAGTCTCAGTTATTGTCACAACATCATATTCCCAGGTGGCTATTTGCGCCTGCAGCTCACTTACCTTGTTTACTACGCTTCGTGCGTTCACATACATCCACTGCAAACCCACCTTAGACCACCCTGTATTGTCTTAGTTAAACCCCACCTAATACCTTACTATTTCTTACTTCAGTGCTCTCTGCCTCTCCCAATCCTTTGAGCATTTTATTTCCCCTTTCTAATTGTTACATCCTGGTGCCCATCCCCCTGCCAAATTAGTTTAAACCCTCCCCCGCAGCACTAGCAAACCTCCCCGCGAGGATATTGGTTCCGGCCCTGTTGAGGTGCAACCTGTCCAGGTCCCACCTCCCCCAGAACCGGTCCCAATGCCCCAGGAATCTGAAGCCCACCCTCCTGCACCATCTCTCCAGCCACGCATTCATCTGCTCTATCCTCCTATTTCTATACTCACTAGCTTGTGGCACCGGGAGTAATCTGGAGATTACTACCTTTGAGGTCCTGCTTTTTAATCTCTTTCCCAGCTCCCTAAAATCTGCCTGCAGGACCTCATCCCTCTTTCTACCTATGCTGTTGGTACCAATATGGACAACGACCTCTGGCTGTTCACCGCCCCCCCCCCCCCCCCCCCAATGTTCTTCAGCCGCTCAGTGACATCCTTGACCCTGCACCAGGGAGGCAACATACCATCCTGGAGTCAGGTCTGTGGCCGCAGAAACGCCTGCCTGCTCCCCTATCGAATCCTCTACCACTATTACTTTCGCTGTCTTCCTTCCGCCCCCCCCCCCCCCCCCCCCCGTACAGCTGAGCCACCCGTGGTGCCGTGGATTTGGCTCTGGCTGTACTTCCCCAGAGGAACCATCGCCCTCAGCAGTACTCGGAACAGAATACCGGTTGGAGAGCGAGATGCACTCGGGATTCCTGCACTACCTGCCTGGCCCTCCTTTTCTGCTGATCACCCATTCCCTCTCCGCCTGCGCACTCCTTAGCTGCGGGGTGACCGCCTCCTGGAACATGCTATCCAGCTGGGGCCTAATCTTGGCCTTGCTGTTTGTGGGTGCCTCAGGCTCTCCCGCTCCCCGGGGCCCGGTCCCACACCGGGCGGTGCTCCCCGGGGCCCGGTCCCACACCGGGCGGTGCTCCCCGGGGCCCGGTCCCACACCGGGCGGTGCTCCCTGGGGCCCGGTCCCACACCGGGCGGTGCTCCCCGGGGCCCGGTCCCACACCGGGCGGTGCTCCCCGGGGCCCGGTCCCACACCGGGCGGTGCTCCCCGGGGCCCGGTCCCACACCGGGCGGTGCTCCCCGGGGCCCGGTCCCACACCGGGCGGTGCTCCCCGGGGCCCGGTCCCACACCGGGCGGTGCTCCCCGGGGCCCGGTCCCACACCGGGCGGTGCTCCCCGGGGCCCGGTCCCACACCGGGCGGTGCTCCCCGGGGCCCGGTCCCACACCGGGCGGTGCTCCCCGGGGCCCGGTCCCACACCGGGCGGTGCTCCCCGGGGCCCGGTCCCACACCGGGCGGTGCTCCCCGGGGCCCGGTCCCACACCGGGCGGTGCTCCCCGGGGCCCGGTCCCACACCGGGCGGTGCTCCCCGGGGCCCGGTCCCACACCGGGCGGTGCTCCCCGGGGCCCGGTCCCACACCGGGCGGTGCTCCCCGGGGCCCGGTCCCACACCGGGCGGTGCTCCCCGGGGCCCGGTCCCACACCGGGCGGTGCTCCCCGGGGCCCGGTCCCACACCGGGCGGTGCTCCCCGGGGCCCGGTCCCACACCGGGCGGTGCTCCCCGGGGCCCGGTCCCACACCGGGCGGTGCTCCCCGGGGCCCGGTCCCACACCGGGCGGTGCTCTCCTGTTGGGAGTGTTTGATGAGATGTGGTGTGGTAAGTAACTGGTGTTGTCTCTCCAGGGGATCAGTATCAGCTCGACAGCGAGAGCGGCAGCATTCAGCCTCCAGTCACAGAACTCACTGAGCGACCTGAACAGTAAACTCGGCTCTGGGTAAGTGCCTGCGAATGAGAGAGAGAGAGCGAGACCCGAGAGCTGATTGAATCTTGCTGGTATTGTTACCGCTCTGTTTCAGGACCTTGTGCTGAGCTAGTCAGTCACTGTAGACACACACAGCTCTGAGGCTGAGAGTGGGATCCGATTCTCCTCCTTACCCCCACAGCCCCCCCCCCCCCCCGGACTCTCTCCCGCAGCCCCCCCCCCCCCTCCCCCAGACTCGCTCCCGCAGCCCCCCCCCCCCGGACTCGCTCCCGCAGCCCCCCCCCCACCTCCCCCGGACTCGCTCCCGCAGCCCCCCCCCCCCCCCTCCCCCGGACTCTCTCCCGCAGCCCCCCCCCGGACTCTCTCCCGCAGCCCCCCCCCCCCGGACTCTCTCCCGCAGCCCCCCCCCCGGACTCTCTCCCGCAGCCCCCCCCCGGACTCTCTCCCGCAGCCCCCCCCCGGACTCTCTCCCGCAGCCCCCCCCCGGACTCTCTCCCGCAGCCCCCCCCCCGGACTCTCTCCCGCAGCCCCCCCCCCGGACTCTCTCCCGCAGCCCCCCCCCCCGGACTCTCTCCCGCAGCCCCCCTCCGGACTCGCTCCCGCAGCCCCCCCCCGGACTCTCTCCCGCAGCCCCCCCCCCAAAGACACTCTCCTGCAGCCCCCCCCCCCCGGACTCTCTCCCGCAGCCCCCACCCCCCCCCCCGGACTCTCTCCCGCAGCCCCCCCAAGACTCACTCCCGCAGCACCCCCCCCCCGGAGTCTCTCCCGCAGCCCCCCCAAAAGACTCTCTCCCGCAGCCCCCCCCCCCCCGGACTCTCTCCCGCAGCCCCCCCCCAAGACTCTCTCCCGCGGCCCCCCCCGGACTCTCTCCCGCAGCCCCCACCCCCCCCCAAGACTCTCTCCCGCAGCCCCCCCCGGAGTCTCTCCCGCAGCCCCCCCCCCCCCGCCCCGGACTCTCTCCCGCAGCCCCCCCCCCCGGAGTCTCTCCCGCAGCCCCCCCCAAAAGACTCTCTCCCGCAGCCCCCCCCCCCGGACTCTCTCCCGCGGCCCCCCCCCCCCCAAGACTCTCTCCCGCGGCCCCCCCCCCGGACTCTCTCCCGCAGCCCCCACCCCCCCCCCCAGACTCTCTCCCGCAGCCCCCCCCCCCGGAGTCTCTCCCGCAGCCCCCCCCCCGCCCCGGACTCTCTCCCGCAGCCCCCCCCCAAAAGACTCTCTCCCGCAGCCCCCCCCCGGACTCTCTCCCGCAGCCCCCCCCCCACCGCCCACCGGACTCTCTCCCGCAGCCCCCCCCCCCCCCCGGACTCTCTCCAGGCGACACACTGTGGGCTTTGGGGTTACAGGCAGTCTGCCCTCCACTGCCTCACTCCCAGCCCCTCCACACAATGCCTGAGACTGGGGGGGGGGTTTCAATATCTGTGTCCAATCTCCCCGCTGTGGGCCTGGGGCTGTGTCGCCTGCTGCGGGTCCGAGTCTGGTCCCGGTCCTGGTCTGGTCTTGGTCCAGTCCCAGTACAGGAGTTTGGTGGTTCGGTCTGGGTCCAGTCTTGCTCCAGGAGTTGGGTGGTTCGGTCTGGGTCCAGGAGTTGGGTGGTCTGAGTCTGGTCCAGGAGTTGGGTGGTTCGGTCCTGGTCCAGTCTTGCTCCAGGAGTTGGGTGGTTCGGTCTTGCTCCAGGAGTTGGGTGGTTTGGTCTGGGTCCGGTCTTGCTCCAGGAGTTGGGTGGTTCGGTCTGGGTCCAGTCTTGCTCCAGAAGTTGGGTGGTTCGGTCCCGGTCCAGTCTTGCTCCAGGAGTTGGGTGGTTCGGTCTTGCTCCAGGAGTTGGGTGGTTCGGTCTTGCTCCAGGAGTTGGGTGGTCCGGTCTGGGTCCGAGTCCGAGTCCGGTCCCGGTCCAGTCTTGCTCCAGGAGTTGGGTGGTTCGGTCCCGGTCCAGTCTTGCTCCAGGAGTTGGGTGGTTCGGTCTTGCTCCAGGAGTTGGGTGGTCCGGTCTGGGTCCGAGTCCGGTCCCGGTCCAGTCTTGCTCCAGGAGTTGGGTGGTTCGGTCCCGGTCCAGTCTTGCTCCAGGAGTTGGGTGGTTCGGTCTTGCTCCAGGAGTTGGGTGGTTCGGTCTGGGTCCGGTCTTGCTCCAGGAGTTGGGTGGTTCGGTCTGGGTCCAGTCTTGCTCCAGGAGTTGGGTGTTTGGAGTCTGTATTGTAATAACTGGTTTCTTGCCTCCCTCTAGTGGCTGCTCCGGGAACAATGTGAGCCCACTGTTTCCACACAGCAAGGTAAGAGACGCACCGATCCGCGACCCCCGCTCCCCCACCGCCGTCGTGACCCCCGCTCCCCCACCGCCGTCGTGACCCCCGCTCCCCCACCGCCGTCGTGACCCCCGCTCCCCCACCGCCGCAACCCCGCTCCCCCCGCCGTGACCCCCACGACCCTTTCTCCCCTCGCCGCGAACCCTGCTCCCCTCGCTGCTCCCCTCGCTGCTCCCCCGACCGTGACCCCCGCCCTCCACCACCGTGACCTCCGCGCCGCGACCCCGTGATCCCCGCCGCGACCCTGCTCGAACGGTAGCTCAGTGCTTCTGTTATTGGACCAGTAAATCCAGAGGCCTGGACTAATGATCCCGAGACGTAAGTTCAAATCCCACCACGGCCGCTGGGGAATTTAAATTCAGTTAATTAAATAAATCTGGAATAAAAAGCTAGAGTCAGTAACGGAGATCATGAAACTATCAGATTATCGTAAAAACCCATCTGGTTCCCTAATGTAATTTAGGGAAGGAAATCTGCCGTCCTTACCCGGTCCGGCCGATATGTGACTCCAGACCCACATCAATGTGGTTGACTCTTCGCTGCCCTCTGTTGGCCCGGCCATGTAACAACCACTACGACAAATTCACTGAGGGAGCACCTTCGCCACACGGACTGCAATGGGTCAAGGTGGCTCACAACCACCTTTTAAAGGGCAACAAGGGATGGGCAATAAACGCTGGCCTTGCCAGCGACGACCACATCCCAGGAACAAATTAAATCCCCCCGGTGACCCAGAATATATCCCCACTTCACCGAGCTTCCTCTCCTGAAGGTGGTGGAGGACAAAAATCACCGGCACTGGACACACTCCCTCTCTCGCGCGCTCGCTCTCTCTCTCCCTGTCTGTGTGTGTCTCTCTCTCTCTCTCTCTGTCTCTGTCTCTCTCTCTCTCTCTCTCTCTGTCTCTCTCTCTCTGTCTCTCTCTCTCTGTCTCTCTCTCTCGCGCTCTCTCTCTCGCGCTCTCTCTCTCTCTGTCTCTCTCTCTCTCTGTCTCTCTCTCTCTGTCTCTCCCTCTCTGTCTCTCCCTCTCGCGCTCTCTCTCTCTCTCTCTGTCTCTCTCTCTGTCTCTCTCTCTGTCTCTCTCTCTCTCTCTCTCTCTGTCTCTCTCTCTCTCTCTCTCTGTCTCTCTCTCTGTCTCGCTCTCTCGCTCTCTCTCTCTCTCTCTCTCTCTCTCTGTCTCTCTCTCTCTGTCTCGCTCTCTCGCTCTCTCTCTCTCTCGCTCTCCCTCTCTCCCTGTCTCTCTGCCTGTGTGTGTCTCTCTCTCTCTCTCTGTGTCTGTGCCTTACACCCTCTCTCTCTCCCTCGCTTGTAAGGCCTCTCCCTCGGATAACGGCCAGGAGCAGGAACAGTGGCCGAGTTTTATTTTATAAAGATGTTTTTGAGCAGAGTGACCTGGGTTATGATGTCTTGCATGAGGTCCTGTCTGTGGGGATCTTCAGTGACCCTGGAATATTTTTAAGTTGCCAATAAAGGGAGCAAGTGTTGGAAGAAGCTGGCGAGGAGCGTCTGACTGTCTGTCAGGCGAGGAGCATCTGTCGGGCGAGGAGCGTCTGTCTGTCTGTCGGACGAGGAGCGTCTGTCGGGCGAGGAGCGTCAGACTGTCTGTCGGGCGAGGAGCGTCTGTCTGTCTGTCGGGCGAGGAGCGTCAGACTGTCTGTCGGGCGAGGAGCGTCTGTCTGTCGGGCGAGGAGCGTCAGACTGTCTGCCGGCTCTGTCGCTGACTTTGCTCTCGGACTCTCCCAGCATTGCTCATGGTCTAATGTTTAAAATTGATTTTGTGTTTGCAGAGTGAGGGCCGTCTTGCGACTGTGTCCAGCGGTGTTGCGACCACAGCTGCTCGACCAGGTGAGGATCGCTGCAGCCCGCGTGTTTCTCGCTCTGTTGGGAAGCCTTGTGCTGTTGGTGACGCTGAACTCTGGCTTTTGTTTCTAGATCACCCCCCGCATTCTAACTCCAGCGCCATGTCCACCTCTCCCAAGGAATCGGGACCCGCTCACCGACCAAACAGCTTCCTGTTCCGATCATCCACTTGGAGCAACTTAAAGAGCAGCTCGGGTACGTTCCTCCTCGTCCTCCTTTCTTTTTTATTTGCTTATCGGATCTGGGCGTCGCTGGCAAGGCCCAGCATTTATTGCCCATCCCTAGTCGCCCCTTGAGAAGGTGGTGAGCCGCCTTCTTGAACCGCTGCAGTCCGTGTGGTGAAGGTGCTCCCACAGTGCTGTTAGGGAGGGAGTGCCAGGATTTTGACCCAACGACGATGAAGGAACGGCCGATATATTTCCAAGTCAGGATGGTGTGTGACTTGGAGGGGAACTTGGAGGTGGTGGTGTTCCCATGCGCCTGCTGCCCTTGGCCTTCTAGGTGGAAGAGGTCGCGGGTTTGGGAGGTGCTGCCGAAGAAGCCTTGGCGAGTTGCTGCAGTGCATCTTGTAGATGGTCCACACTGCAGCCACGGTGCGCCGGTGGTGGAGGGAGTGAATGTTTAAGGTGGTGGATGGGGTCGCCAATCAAGCGGCTGCTTTGTCCTGGATGGTGTTGAGCTTCGAGTGTTGTTGGAGCTGCACTCATCCAGGCAAGTGGAGAGTATTCCATCACACTCCTGACTTGTGCCTTGTAGATGGTGGAAAGGCTTTGGGGAGTCAGGAGGTGAGACACTCGCCGCAGAATACCCAGCCTCTGACCTGCTCTTGTTGCCACAGTATTTATGTGGCTGGTCCAGTTAAGTTTCTGGTCAATGGTGACCCCCAGGATGTTGATGGTGGGGGATTCGGCAATGGTAATGCCATTGAATGTCATGGGGAGGTGGTTAGACTCTCGCTTGTTGGAAATAGTCATTGCCTGGCACTTGTGTGGCGCGAATGTTACCTACCACTTATCGGCCCAAACCTGAACGTCGTCCAGGTCTTGTTGCATGCTGGCATGGACTACTTCAGTATCTGAGGAGTTGCGAATGGCGCTGAACACTGTGCAGTCATCAGCGAACATCCCCATTTCTGACCTCATCCTCCCTCCCCCTCCCCCACCGCCTCTCCTCCTCCAAACCTTTCTTTGAAGATTCCACAGGACTGAGCCCCGGGGGAGCACCGCCCGGTGTGGGACCGGGCCCCGGGGGAGCAGCGCCCGGTGTGGGACCGGGCCCCGGGGGAGCAGCGCCCGGTGTGGGACCGGGCCCCGGGGGAGCAGCGCCCGGTGTGGGACCGGGCCCCGGGGGAGCAGCGCCCGGTGTGGGACTGAGCCCCACAGGTGAAGGCGCTACATAAATGGACAGCACAATCTGGGATCCCGGTCAGGAAATCACAATCAGTTTAACCGGATTTCTGCTCCCTTCTGACTCGGTGTTTCTTTTCCCAGTTGTGAGTCCAGTGTCTCTGCACAGTCCCTCCTACACCTTCCCAGATGTCCCCCCGGACCCGAAGCCCACTGGGAGACAGCGGATCGCAGAGCAGGTGATGGGCGAGCAGGAACAGTTAGCACAGCTACGCAAGGTTGGTCACTCAACGGCTGCACTTCAGTCACACACGGGGCTCGCCGCTGTCCAGGAAAAACAAAAGCATTTCAGACAGGAATTGATGGGGTAGAGAGAGAGAGAGAGAGAGAGAGAGAGAGAGCGAGATTATTTCCGCTGGTAGGGGGAGTCTCTGACACGGGGACATTAATTTAAGATCAGAGTCGGGACATTCAGCAGTGAACTTAGGAAACACGTCTTCACACAAGGCTGGTGGAAGTGTGGAGCTCTCTCCCACACCCAGCGGTAAATGTCACCTCAATTAATCATGTTAAATCTGGCATGGGTAAATTTTGGCTAGCCAAGGGTATTAAGGGATGTGGAGCTTTACTCTGTATCTAACCCGTGCTGTACCTGCCCTGGGTGTGTTTGATGGGACAGTGTAGAGGGAGCTTTACTCTGTATCTAACCGGTGCTGTACCTGCCCTGGGAGTGTTTGATGGGACAGTGTAGAGGGAGCTTTACTCTGTATCTAAGCCGTGCTGTACCTGCATTGGGAGTGTTTGATGGGACAGTGTAGAGGGAGCTTTACCCTGTATCTAACCCGTGCTGTACCTGCCCTGGGAGTGTTTGATGGGGCAGTGTAGAGGGAGCTTTACTCTGTATCTAACCCGTGCTGTACCTGCCCTGGGAGTGTTTGATGGGGCAGTGTAGAGGGAGCTTTACTCTGTATCTAACCCGTGCTGTACCTGCCCTGGGAGTGTTTGATGGGACAGTATAAGAACATAAGAAATAGGAGCAGGAGTAGGCCAATCGGCCCCTCGAGCCTGCTCCGCCATTCAATAAGATCATGGCTGATCTGATCCTAACCGCCAATCTACTATCACAGAACCATCTCCTGAATCTAACAGAATTAGACACACGAAATAGGAGCAGGATCAGGCTACACGGCCCCTGGGCCCGCTCCGCTACCCACAGGGCCATGTCCGATCCGAACCTAGACTCCTGTCCAAATTCCTGCCCGCTCCCCGTAACCCTTAATTCCCTTTACTTCTAGGAAACTCTATTTCTGTTTTAAATTTATGTAATGATGTAGCTTCTACAGCCTTTTGGGGCAGCATATTCCATGGACCTACCACCCTCTGAGTGAAGTAGTTCCTCCTCATCTCAGTTTTGAAAGAGCAGCCCCTTATTCTAAGACTATGCCCCCTAGTTCTAGTTTCACCCATCATCGGGAACATCCTCCCCGCATCCACCCGATCCAACCCCTTCACAATCTTATATGTTTTAATAAGATCGCCTCTCATTCTTCTGAACTCCAATGAGTAGAGTCCCAATCTACTCAACCTCTCCTCATATGTCCATCCCCTCATCCCCGGGATTAACCGAGTGAACCTTCTTTGTACTGACTCGAGAGCAAGTATGTCCTTTCTTAAGTATGGACACCAAAACTGTATGCAGTATTCCAGGTGCGGTCTCACCAATACCTTGTACAACTGAAGCAATACCTCCCTATTTTTATATTCTATCCCCCTAGCAATAAAAGCCAACATTCCATTGGCCTTCTTAATCATTTGCTGCACCTGCATACTAACCTTTTGAGTTTCGTGCACCAGGACCCCCAGATCCCTTTGTACTTCAGTACTTTCCAGTTTCTTGCCATTAAGATAATAACTTGCTCTACGATTGTTCCTGCCAAAGTGCATAACCTCACACTTTTCAGTATTGTATTCCATCTGTGCCAAATCTCTGCCCACTTACTTAGCCTGTCTATGTCGCCTTGCAGGTTTTTTATGTCCTCCTCACTCACTACTTTCCCCCCATCTTAGTATCATCTGCAAACTTTGATATGTTACACTCGGTCCCCTCTTCCAAATCGTTAATATAGATTGTAAAGACTTGGGGACCCAGCACTGACCCCTGCGGAACACCGCTAGTTACTGATTGCCAGTCTGAGAATGAACCATTTATCCCAACTCTCTGCCTTCTGTTGGATAGCCAATCCTCTATCCATTCCAGAATATTACCCCCAATCCCGTGATTTTTTATCTTAAGCAATAATCTTTTGTGTGGCACCTTGTCAAATGCCTTTTGGAAGTCTAAATACACTACGTCCACTGGTTCCCCTTTATCCACCCTATATGTTACTTCCTCAAAGAACTCCAGCAAATTTGTCAAACATGACTTCCCCTTCATAAAACTATGCTGACTTTGTCCGATTAAATTATGATTATCCAAATGTCCTGTTACTGTCTCCTTAATAATGGACTCCAAAATTTTACCTACCACAGATGTTAGGTTAACCGGTCTATAGTTTCCAGCCTTCTGTCTACTGCCCTTTTTAAATAAGGGTGTTACATTAGCAGTTTTCCAGTCTGCCGGAACCTTTGCTGAGTCCAGGGAGTTTTGGAAAATTATTACTAATGCATCCACAATCCCTACCGCCACTTCCCTCAAGACCCTAGGATGTAAGCCATCAGGTCCAGGTGATTTATCCGCCTTGATTCCCATTATTTTACCGAGTACCACTTCCTTAGTGATTTTGATCGTGTTTAGCTCCTCCCCCCCCCCCATAGCCCCCTGTTTGTCCAGTGTTGGGATATTCTTGGTGTCCTCTACTGTAAAGACTAATACAAAATATTCATTGTGTTTTTGCCATCTCCATATTTCCCACCATTAATTTCCCAGTCTCATCCTCTAAGGGACCAACATTTACTTTAGCCACCCTTTTTCTTTTTATATAACTATAAAAACTCTTACTATCTGTTTTTATATTTTTTGTTCATTTACTTTCATAATCTATCTTCCCTTTCTTAATCAATCTTTTTGTTATTTTTTGCTGTCTTTTAAAGTTTTCCCAATCCTCTATCCTCCCACTAGATTTGGCTACCTTATATGCCCTTGTTTTTAGTCGAATACTATCCTTAATTTCTTTACTTAGCCACGGATGGCTGTCTTTTCTTTTACACCCTTTTCTTCTCAGTGGAATATATATTTTTTGGAAGTTGTAACATAACTCCTTAAATGTACACCACTGATCATGTATCGTCTTACCCTTTAATCTATTTTCCCAATCCACTCTACTCAATTCCGCTCTCATACCTTCATAGTCTCCTTTATTCAAGCTTAGCACGCTTGTTTGAGATCCAACCTTCTCACCCTCTAATTGAATATGGAACTCAACCATGTTATGGTCACTCATTCCAAGGGGATCCTTTACTAGGACATTTTTAATTAATCCTGTCTCGTTACACACGACCAGATCTAAGGTTGCTTGCCCCCTGGTCGGTTCAGTTACATACTGCTCAAGAAACCCATCCCTAATACACTCAATGAACTCATCCTCAAGGCAGCCCTGCCCAATTTGATTTGTCCAATTAATATGATAGTTAAAATCCCCCATAATTATAGATGTTCCCTTATTACAAGCCTCAACTATTTCCTGATTGATACTCCGTCCAACAGAGTTGCCACTGTTCGGAGGCCTATAGACTACGCCCACTAGTGTTTTTTTCCCCTTATTATTCCTTATCTCCACCCAAACTGTTTCATTATCCTGATCTTTTGGCCCAATATCATTTCTCTGTATTACAGTGATTCCTTCCTTTGTTAACATAGCCACCCCACCTCCCCTTCCTTCCTGCCTGTCCTTCCTGATCGTTAAATAACCTGGTATGTTTAATTCCCAGGCATTGTCACCCTGCAGCCATGTTTCTGTAATGGCCACAAGATCATACCCATATGTAGTTATTTGTGCCATTAACTCGCCTATTTTGTTACGAATGCTACGTGCATTCAGATAGAGAACTTTCAAATATGTTTTGTGACACTTAGTTCCTGCTTTTGCCCTTTTTATTACTTTACCTTTTACTCCATACCTTCTGCCCCTTCCTGACACGCTCTAGTTTTTAATTTCCCCACTGCTACCTAAGTCTATGACCTTCTCTGTTGTCATTTTTATTATTTGCTCTCTAGGAACCTGCCCCCCACTAATTAGTTTAAAGCCCTCTCTACAGCCCTAGTTATATGATCCGCCAGGACTGTAGCCCCAGCACTGGCCAAGTGAAGCCCGTCCCAACGGAACAGCTCCCTCCTGCCCCAGTACTGGTGCCAGTATCCCAGGAAGCAAAACCCATTTCTCCCACACCAGTCTTTGAGCCACGCATTTAACTCTCTAATTTTATTTGGCCTAGCCAAATTCGCTCATGGCTCAGGTAATAATCCAGAGATTATTATCCTTGAGGTTCTGTTTTTTAATTTGACCCCTAGCTGCTCATACTCCTTTAACAGAACCGGCTTCCTAGTCCTATCTACGTCGTTTGTACCAACATGGACCACGACAACTGGATCCACCCCCTCCCACTGCAAGTTTCTTTCCAGCCCAGAGGAGATGTCCTTAACCCTGGCACCGGGTAGGCAACACAGCCTTCGGGACTCTCGCTCTCGGCTGCAGAGAACTCTATCTATCCCCCTAATAATACTATCCCCTACCACTACAACATTTCTATTTACTCCCCCCTCTTGAATGGCCCCCCGTTCCACGGTGCTGTGGCCAGGTTGCTCATCCTCCCTGCAGTCCCTGCTCCTGTCCCCACAGGGAGTAAGAACCTCGAACCTGTTGGACAAGAGCAAGGGCTGCGGCTCCTCCAGCTCGACCTCCTGGATCCCCGTACCTGCCTCACTCGTAGTCACACCGTCCTGTCCCTGACCATGGGCTACATCTGAATTAATTAACTTCATAGGTGTGACCACCTCCTGATACACAGAGTCCAGGTACTTCTCCCCCTCCCTGATGTGTCGCAGTGTCTGGAGCTCAGACTCCAGCTCATCAACACGGAGCTGGAGTTCCTGTAGCAGCAGACACTTGTCACAGACGTAATCACTGTGAACCTCAATGGGGTTCACCGGCTCCCACATCTCGCAACAGTAACACATCACCTGCTCCATTCTATGTAATTAATTAAATTTTTTATTGTTAGTTATGGACACCCTCTGCCCGATTTTAGATGCTAGTATCCCCTTTAATTAATTGGATTTAAATTAAATCAATCCCTCTAATTACACCAGTTAAATGGTTTACCAACAGTCACTCTGCACCAGAAAGGCCTTATTAACTACAACCCACAGAGTTAAAGTTTGAAAAGAGCACCTAACACCCCACTTACCCTAACTCACACTTACCCAAACTCACAGCACTCTCTGCTGACTCGCACTCAGTGCTTGCTTACACTAGCACTGGTCTTTTTATACTGTTTGTTTGTTTACAGCCAAATGAGTCACCCCTGCTGATTGGTTAGAAAACTGGTTTCCACTGCCTGCTGTGCCTATTTACTCCAACTGCAGTGTAACCTTGTTTTACTCTTCTTAAACCAACAGAATCCCAAATACTTAACTTTTCCCCTTTACTTAAACTGCTTAAGTAATCTTATCAAGAATGATTTAAAGAGAAATAACAATTAAAGAACTCTCTCACTTACCCAAACTCACAGCACTCTCTGCTGACTCGCAGGGAGCAGGGAGCTTTAATCTGTATCTAACCCGTGCTGTACCTGCCCTGGGAGTGTTTGATGGGATGGTGTAGAGGGAGCTTTACTCTGTATCTAACCCGTGCTGTACCTGCCCTGGGAGTGTTTGATGGGACAGTGTAGAGGGAGCTTTACTCTGTATCTAACCCGTGCTGTACCTGCCCTGGGAGTGTTTGATGGGACAGTGTAGAGGGAGCTTTACTCTGTATCTAACCCGTGCTGTACCTGCCCTGGGAGTGTTTGATGGGACAGTGTAGAGGGAGCTTTACTCTGTATCTAACCCGTGCTGTACCTGCCCTGGGAGTGTTTGATGGGACAGTGTAGAGGGAGCTTTACTCTGTATCTAACCCGTGCTGTACCTGCCCTGGGAGTGTTTGATGGGACAGTGTAGAGGGAGCTTTACTCTGTATCTAACCCGTGCTGTACCTGCCCTGGGAGTGTTTGATGGGACAGTGTAGAGGGAGCTTTACTCTGTATCTAACCCGTGCTGTACCTGCCCTGGGAGTGTTTGATGGGACAGTGTAGAGGGAGCTTTACTCTGTATCTAACCCGTGCTGTACCTGCCCTGGGAGTGTTGGATGGGACAGTGTAGAGGGAGCTTTACTCTGTATCTAACCCGTGCTGTACCTGCCCTGGGAGTGTTTAATGGGACAGTGTAGAGGGAGCTTTACTCTGTATCTAACCCGTGCTGTACCTGCCCTGGGAGTGTTTGATGGGACAGTGTAGAGGGAGCTTTACTTTGTATCTAACCCGTGCTGTACCTGCCCTGGGAGTGTTTGATGGGACAGTGTGGAGGGAGCTTTACTCTGTATCTAACCCGTGCTGTACCTGCCCTGGGAGTGTTTGATGGGACAGTGTGGAGGGAGCTTTACTCTGTATCTAACCCGTGCTGTACCTGCCCTGGGAGTGTTTGATGGGACAGTGTAGAGGGAGCTTTACTCTGTATCTAACCCGTGCTGTACCTGCCCTGGGAGCGTTTGATGGGACAGTGTAGAGGGAGCTTTACTCTGTATCTAACCCGTGCTGTACCTGCCCTGGGAGTGTTTGATGGGACAGTGTGGAGGGAGCTTTACTCTGTATCTAACCTGTGATTGGTGTTTTTTGCTGACAGAGCATTGAGTCACGGTTAAACCGCGTATTGCCGGAGGATTTGGGAGAGTCGTTGACCAATGGTGTGATGCTCTGTCAGTTGGTGAACCACATCCGCCCGAGATCCATTTCCATCATTCACATCCCCTCCC